>NC_059199.1:22700088-22992588 GCF_020615455.1 Coregonus clupeaformis | reverse complement strand
CCCGATGTCCTGGGGTTCTGCAAAAACTAAAAATGTCTACTTGAATCTGGAACGATCTCTCGGAGACGAGACCACTCTGAAAATACAAGCTGACTGAGCAACTTCGTTCAAGGTCATGATGGGGAGTGTGTGGAGGACAGTGTGTGTGTGTCCCTCCAGAGGAAGTCAGTGAGGCAGATTGACAGGAAGTGATCTCAGAGATCCGCCAGGGTCAGTCGTCCCCGCCCTTCCCCTTGGTCTGTCCCCCAAATCTGCCCCCGCCACAACACAAAGACCCCACCAAGGAGGTCACCACACACCCGTCCTGCCCGAGCACACACAAACACACATGCACACACACACATGCCCCAGTCTAGCCCTCTCGCCCTTTCCCTAGAGGTCCCCCTAACCCTCTGTCATCCACCTGTCATAAAACCACACATGCAGATGGCCCAAACACACACACACACTTACTCCCATACACCCACACACAGAAGGCCTTCATCCTCTGGCCGAATCAACTGGGTTTACAGTACAACACACAGATGATGTGTCTAAACTGAGTTCAAAGGGGTAGCTAGACTTACAGCAGACATTTTGTGTACTGGCTGGCATGTTGAAAGCAAAGGCATACATAAAGTAGATACACTATATTTACAAAAGTATGTGGACAGCCCTTCAAATTAGTGGATTCGGCTATTTCAGCCACACCCGTTGCTGACAGGTGTATAAAATTGAGCACACTGAAGGGAAATCATAACGCTACAGCACACAATGACATTCTAGACGATTCTGTGCTTCCAACTTTGTGGCAACAGTTTGGGGAAGGCCCTTTCCTGTTTCAGCATGACAATGCCCCAGTGCACAAGAAGGTCCATACAGAAATGGTTTGTCGAGATCGGTGTGGAAGAACTTGACTGGCCTGCACAGAGCCCTGACCTCAACCCCATCGAACACCTTTGGGATGAATTGGAAAGTCGACTGCGAGCCAGACCTAATCGACCTAATCAGTGCCCGACCTCACTAATGCTCTTGTGGCTAAATGGAAGCAAGTCCCCGCAAAAGTTTTATCCTAAACGTTCATCTACTAGGATGTAAGTGCATCTCGATACTCTTCTCTTGTCTTGTCCCATATATGTGACGCAAATGGCACCCTATTCCATAACTAGTGCACTATAGGCCCTGGTCTAAGGTACTACACTATGAAGGGAGGGTGCCATTTGGGTCAGAGAGGAATTAGTTACTAAATGTATCACAACATCACAGCTGGGGACTAGGGAAACACACAGAGGAATTATAACAACACACGCACTCACACACTCACTCACGCACACACGCACTCACGCACACGCACACACACACACACACACACACACAGAAACACAGAGGAATAAGAAGACAACGGTTCTAAGGCATTAACATCTCCCAGTGAGGATGTTCTTCCTGATAGGACATGAAACAACAGGGAGTGTGTTGTGTCAGAACTGGGAATCACAGATTGCGTCCCAAATAGCACCCTATTCTCTACATAGTGCACCACTTTTGACAATGGGCCCTGGTCAAAAGTAGTACACTTCATAGGGAATAGGGTGCCATTTGGGACGCAGTCCCAGTGTGGTGTAGTGTTACATACAGAGTAACATTTAAGTGATGTACATGCCACGTGTGCTTAAAGAGCATTTTCACTTAGAATGTTTTGCAGTTTACATCAGATTAATGTCATGACTTGTTACTGCAAAAGGTGTTGACAGTCTGAGCATCGGCAGAGTACCGTAGCCAAACAAAGTGAGTTCCTTAGACGACACAATGCCTGTAGGCTTACGTCATGACAGTTTGACCACATTGACTTTTGAACGACTGTGAGAAAGTTTTAGAAATGCTCTGCATCAACATGATTTCTCTCTGACTATCACCATCTCTCCCTCTCCTTATCTTTTGCTCTCTCTACTTCCTCCTCTCTCTCGCTCTGCCTCGCTCTCCCTCTATCCCCCTCTCTCTGTTCCGCTCTCTTTCTCCCTCTATCTCTCCCTCTTTCTCGCTGTCCCTTTCTCACTATCAATGAGAACCACCAGGTTAGAATCTCACTATCTCTCTCTGTCCCATTTAATAACAAGGCTAGAGAAACATCAGCAGTCAGTAGGCTGAGAATAGTAATGGTGTTGAAGGGAGGCAAGGGTGTTGTTGCTTTATCGCTTTTAAGCTATGCTTTTTAAAATAAATAAGGCATGCATATTCTGGGTGAAGCCTATGTGTTATCTTTTATTGGATAATGCACCTGAAATGAAAATAATTAAACTTAATGATCAACATTTGATCCACAGGGAATTTGTCAAAGATAATATGTATACTGTAAACGATATACAAATATGAATTTAAACGTATATTCTGCCAACTATGTGATTCCCACCTATATTTTCACTACTTGGCTGCATTCTCCTGGGTAAGATCTTTTAAAGTTTGGGGTGCTTTTTGGTACCAGTTTGGGTTTGTTTGGGGTTGTCTTTGGTACTTGTTTGGGTTGTTTAGGGTACCTGTTTGGGGTTGTCTGGGGTACCTGTTTGGGGTTGTTTAGGGTACCTGTTGGGGTTGGTTGGGGTTACTTTGGGGTACCTGTTTGGGGTTGTTTGGGGTGAGTAGTAGGCCCTGGAAAAAACAGTTTACTGCTGGTCCTTGAGGCTCGATTCAAATAAGGCATATGTGACAAAGTATATTTGTATAATAATGTCTATAAAACATTGTACATGTAAGTGTAGCCTACCTAAGAAATTAAGTGGTGTTTTTGGTCTAACAGTAATGTTATACTATGCTATTATATTCAGTATGTTAGGCCTATGTATACTGAACAAAAATATAAACGCAACATGCAACAATTCCAAAGATTTTACTGAGTTACAGTTCATATAAGGAAATTATTCAATTTAAATAAATTCATTAGGTCCTAATCTATGGATTTCATATGACTGGGCAGGGCTGCAGCCATGGGTGGGCCTTGGAGGGCATAGGCCCACCCACTTGGCAGCCAGGCCAATCACCCCCCACATTTTAAAGTGGCCTTTTATTGTCCCCAGCGCAAGGTGCACCTGTGTAATGATCATGCTGTTTAATCAGCTTCTTGATATGCCACACCTGTCAGGTGGATGGATTATCTTGGCAAGGAGAAATGCTCACTACAAGGGATGTAAACAAATTTGTGCAAAACATTTGAGAGAAATAAGCTTTTTGTGGGTATGGAACATTTCAGGGATTTTTTATTTCAGCTGATGAAACATGGGACCAACACTTTACATGTTGCGTTTATATTTTTTGTTCAGTGTAGAATACTAATGAATCATTAAGTGATCTTGCGAGACATTGATTCTGCTTTGATCTAAACTTTATTAAACGAGCACCATTCTGAGTGTCGTTCCGGCAGTACTAACATTACAGTCCTGTAGCTGTAGCCTACGTGCAGGTCTGCAAGAACGACTCCAAGAAGCTCCTCATTAAATACATTTGTGATCTTCATTTAGAATGTTTTGGCTGCAATTCCCTTCGCAACACACTATCACAATAAATGTAATTCTACATTTCAAAGGTAAAAACGATATCTCACGTGGGATTCGAACTTGCCGCAAACGGCGAAAAGTAACAGGAACCAGGCTTGCTACATTTCAAGCGTGTTTTAGGAAGTTGAATAGCAGATCTGTTAAGGACGCTCTCATGAAAAAGTGTTCTATCATGTCAAGTTTTAGATCTTTGATAGGCTGATGAGGAGGTTGTTACAGGAAATAATCACTGCCACCTGGTGATGTTAGCATAGGGCTAACGTGTGCCAGGTTATCTGATGCGACCAGCTACAATGTAGCATTCTATCATGTGATACTACGTCGCCGATTTTAATTGGCTGATGCTGAAACTTAACCTTGAACTTAAACTTTTTCTAATGTTCGCAAGTATGGCCCCAGGGAGACCAGTCACACACGAAAACACACACACAGTTAAAGCACAGTTAATACTAGTCACAGAGACATTCTTAAGACACTTTTAAGACTCCATTTTGCTGTGAGTGGGAGAGCCAAAGTTAAGAGTTAAGAGAAGATTTGTTCTCCTATTACTAGGGGAGATGATAAGACTAAACTGAGCAGTCAGACGCAGCCATGACAGACCGCAGAAAGAAGATCTGGTAACACACACACACACACACGCAAGCACATACAGACACAGTGACAGAGCCAAAACATAGGAATACCACTGGGAGTGTCACATGGAGGTCAGAGCCATCGTTTACACACTAACTCATTTCAGAAACACACACACCTCTTCTCTTGTCTAAGCACTTCTCTCCATCCTCCTCTCCTTGTCCCTTGTTTTAACCCTCATCGACCCTCCTCTCCTCCTCCCTCCATAACCTCTCCCTCTATCCCTATTATCGGCTCTTTATCTCTGTCTCTCTCTCCCTCTGTCTCTCTCTCATCCATCCTCTCTTCAGTGTCATTATATCTGTCAGGATAAGGAGCGCGATGAGGCTGCATTTAGAAACTCGTTTGCATAAAAATTCTATGAGCCTTAATTTCTATCCCATTCATTTTCATAGATAATTACTGAGAAGGGATAGAAAGATGTGGAAAGTGTGTGTGTGCCTGTGCATGCTTGTGTGTGTTTAAGCCACACTAGTCCTACTCCTGGCACACTGTCTTCAGTGCAGTGTGATATGGTGAAAGCTGAGCCTGTGGTATGTGGTTCTATAGTATAGTTAGAGTTATTATAATGATTGGCTGGGGTCTAATGGAATGTTCTAATGTACTGGTGGAATCTCATGGTGGAATACTGTTACTTATCCAAGGGCCTAAACAGTGTTTGTGTGTGTGTGTGTTTCCTCTCTCAAAACACACACACAGAGGCAGTGACCCCAGTCAAACTCGGTCACCTCAACACGTATTTGTAAGGATTCCTAGAGTTCAGGGGTCAAGGTGTTACAGTGAAAGATCTTAACTACATTCAAATACATTTACATTTTAGTCATTTAGCAGACGCTCTTATCCAGAGCGACTTACAGTTAGTGAGTGCATACATTTACATACTGGACCCCCGTGGGAAACGAACCCACAACCCTGGCGTTGCAAGCGCCATGCTCTACCAACTGAGCTACAGGGGAAATAGTGTGTATATGTTTTGCTACCACAGACTGGAATATGTTCCAGGATTCATCCAATGGCATTGAGGAGTATACCACCTCAGTCATCGGCTTCATCAATAAGTGTAGTGACGACGTCGTCCCCACAGTGACCGTACGTACATATCTCAACCAGAAGCCATGGATTACAGGCAACGTCTGCATCAAGCTAAAGGCTAGAGCTGCCGCTTTCAAGGAGCGGGACACTAATCCGGACACTTATAAGAAATCCCACTACGCCCTCAGACGAACCATCAAACAGGCAAAGCGTCAATAGAAGATTAAGATTGAATCCTACTCCACCGGCTCTGACGCTCGTCGGGTGTGCCAGGGCTTGAAAATTATTATGGACTACAAATGGAAACCCAGCCGTGAGCTGCCCAGTGACGCGAGCCTACCAGACAAGCTACATGCCTTTTATGCTTGATTCGAGGCAAGCAACACTGAAGCATGCATGAGAGCACCAGCTGTTCCGGACGACTGTGTGATAACACACTCGGTAGCCGATGTGAGCAAGACCTTTAAAAAGGTCAACAATCACAAAGCCGCGGGGCCAGACGGATTACCAGGACGTGTACTCAAAGCATGCACGGACCAACTGGCAAGTGTCTTCACTGACATTTTCAACCTCTCCCTAACCGAGTCTGTAATGCCTACATGTTTCAAGCAGACCACCATAGTCCCTGTGGAAGGAAGCGAAGGTAACCTGCCTAAATGATTACCGCCCCGTAGCTCTCACATCGGTAGCCATGAAGTGCTTTGAAAGGCTGGTCATTGCTCACATCAACAGCATCATCCCAGATACCCTAGACCCACTCCAATTCGCATACCGCCACAACCGATCTACAGATGACGCAATCTCAATTCCACTCGTCACTGCCCTTTCCCACCTGGACAAAAGGAACACCTATGTGAGAATGCTGTTGACTACAGCGCAGCGTTCAACACCATAGTGCCCACAAAGCTCATCACTAAGCTAAGGACCCTGGGACTAAACACCTCCCTCTGCAACTGGATCCTGGACTTCCTGATGGGCCACCCCCAGGTGGTAAGGGTAGGCAACAACACGTCTGCCATGCTGATCCTCAACACTGAGGCCCCTCAGGGGTGCGTGCTTAGTCCCCTCCTGTACTCCCTGTTCACCTACGACTGCGTGGCCAAACACGACTCCAACACCATCATTTTGTTTGCTGACGACAAAACAGTGGTAGGCCTCATCACCGACAATGATGAGACAGCCTATAGAGAGGAGGTCAGAGACCTGGCAGTGTGGTGCCAGGACAAAAACCTCTCCCTCAATGTGAGCAAGACAAAGGAGCTGATCGTGGACTACACAAACAGGCCCCCATTAACATTGACGGGGCTGTAATGGAGCGGGTCGAGAGTTTCAAGTTCCTTGGTGTCCACATCACCAACAAACTATCATGGTCCAAACACACCAAGAAAGTCGTGAAGAGGGCACAACAAAACCTTTTCCCCCTCGGGAGACTGAAAAGATTTGGCATGTGTCCCCAGATCCTCAAAAAGTTATACAGCTGCACCATCAAGAGCATCCTGACCGGTTGCATCACCACCTGGTATGGCAACTGCTCGGCATCTAACCGTAAGGCGCTACAGAGGGTAGTGTGTACGGCCCAGTGAATCACTGGGGCCAAGCTTCCTCCCATCCAGGACCTATATACTAGGCGGTGTCAGAAGAAAACCCCAAAAATGGTCAAAGACTCCAAGTCATAGACTGTTCTCTCTGCTACTGCATGGCAAGCGGCACCGGAGCGCCAAGTCTAGGACCAAAGTGCTCCTTAACAGCTTCTACCCCCAAGCCATAAGACTGCTGAACAATTAATGAAATGGCCACCTAGACTATTTACATTGACACCCCCCAACCCCTCCATTTGTTTTTACACTGCTGCTACCTGCTGTCTATAATCTATCTGTCTAGTCACTTTACCCCCACCTACACTACCGTTCAAAAGTTTGGGGTCACTTAGAAATGTCCTTGTTTTCGAAAGAAAAGCAATTTTTTTGTCCATTAAAACAACATCAAATTGATCAGAAATACAGTGTATACATTGTTAATGTTGTAAATGGCTGTTGTAGCTGGAAACGGCTGAATTTTAATGGAATATCTACATAGGCATACAGTGGCCCATTATCAGCAACCATCAGTCCTGTGTTCCAATGGCACGTTGTGTTTGCTAATCCAAGTTTATCATTTTAAAAGGCTAATTGATCATTAGAAAACCCCTTTGCAATTATGTTAGCACAGCTGAAACTGTTGTGATGATTAAAGAAGCAATAAAACTGGCCTTCTTGAGACTAGTTGAACATCTGGAGCATCAGCAATTGTGGGTTCGATTACAGGCTCAAAATGGCCAGAAACAAATAACTTTTTTCTGAAATTCGTCAGTCTATTCTTGTTCTGAGAAATGAAGGCTATTCCATGTGAGAAATTGCAAAGAAACTGAAGATCTCGTACAACACTGTGAACTACTCCCTTCACAGAACAGCGCAAACTGGTTCTAACCAGAATAGGAAGAGGAGTGGGAGGCCCTGGTGCACAACTGAGCAAGAGGACAAATACATTAGAGTGTCTAATTTGAGAAACAGGCGCCTCACAGGTCCTCAACTGGCAGCTTCATTAAATAGTACCCGCAAAACACCAGTCTCAACGTCAACAGTGAAGAGGCAACTCTGGGATTCTGACCTTCTAGGCAGAGTTGCAAAGAAAAAGCCATATCTCAGACTGGCCAATAAAAAGAAAACATTAAGATGGGCAAAAGAACACAGACACTGGACTTTTTCTTTGCAACTCTGCCTAGAAGGGCAGCATCCCGGAGTCGCCTCTTCACTGTTGACGTTGAGACTGGTGTTTTGCGTTCATAGGAGCATATCAAGTTGGGTATCAAATGAAAGCTAAGAGTCTATATTTTGGGGAAATTAAGGCATAGATAGATTTTTCAACCATTTTCCATCTTTAAAATGTGGCTTAAGTAAAGGCTTTGATTTCTGGATAAAAACAGATGGAAAACAGGTTTTACTCATAATTCCATTCCCAAATTGGTAACTGAATGACCCCCAAATATCAGTAATGGAATTACTGCAATTGAGTTGGTCAAAATAGTCACAAACCACAGTTGTGTCACCTGCTACTGTCCTCCCTTCCACTGGAAGCTCATAACTGTTTTTTTATTTTCTCTCGCTCTCTCTGCATTTCTCACTCTCCAGTTAATGTCACCTCTCCCGGATCCTACTGACACCTACCCATGAGCCCCCTCTCTTTCCGTTTACTGTAACCAGCATCCTCACCCACTGAGCACCGACCGACACCGGACATCCATGGACGTTGAAAAGTAGTTGAAATTGTGTCAGTTCACCCTGGCCTTGATGTTAATGTCCACAGACAGACTGGACTGGACCAAATCTGAACCTATCACAGACGTATGTTTCACACGTTTGGATAGCACAGTACAGTACCGTACAGTACAATGAATAGAGCACAGTAGAGAACAGTACAATACAGTACAGTACAGTACAATACAGTACAGTAAAATACAGTAAAGAAAAAATTTGAATATAGTAGAGTAGAGTACAGTATATCATAGTGTACTGAACTGAACAATACTTTATTGTATTGTACTGAACTCTACTCTACTGCACTGCACTGAACTCTACTCTACTCTATCCTACTCTGCTGTGCTGTATTGTATTGTACTGCATTGTACTGTGCTCTGCTGCGCTGTGCTGTGATGTCCAAACTTGTGAAACATGAGGAGAATGACATTCATATGCATAGTTATGCATTTCTGTGTAGTACAGATCAAGGACCCATGATGTAATTCCGTTACCATAATTCCATTACCAGGTGTAAATCCACTTTAGAGCTCTGCTTCCCAACCCCGACATTATACATCAGGTTAGGGCCGGGTATGGCCTGTTTTTTCATCAATAACTAGGTTACGGGTAGGGCTCGGGTATGACTAAATTGATCACTAACATTTTGAAGCTGAGCCATTTGCTCGTGCTCTGCTGCGCAGTAAATAATAAAAATAATATGCCATTTAGCAGACGCTTTTATCCAAAGCGACTTACAGTCTCATGTGCGTACATTTTTACGTATGGGTGGTCCCGGGGATCGAAACCACTACCCTGGCGTTACAAGCGCCATGCTCTACCAATTGAGCTGACTAAGATCATAACATGGTGTCAGAAGTGCTTCATCCTCGTCAAATATAATACAGGAGAGAATATTTCACAGAAAATAATCATGTTTTGTCGGAGTTTAGAGTGACGAAAAACAGCTCACTGCTCTCTCATGTCTTGTCATTGAGCAGAGCAGCCCAAGCCGAGCCGTTGCTATGGATACTCACCGACTCAGAGCCCGCCATGAGCAGAGTGCACGCAAATATAGCTGCCTGCGTACGCAGGGAGCGAGTGACAGACAGAGAGGAGCAGCTAATGGATTTACTAACAGAGGAAGTTATTTCTGATTTCATGCAGGGCCAGGCTTTAAATTTGGCAGAAGCAATTGGGCCTGGGTAGGGTAGGGCCTGAATGTCGTGGGCATGGGTAGATCTTAAAATGTATGCCCATGCAGGGCTCTAATTCACTTCACTTATTGCAGTTCAACAACCAAAATAGACTCAAGGTGCCATATCAAAGCTGACACCCAATTCCTTCTGCAGACATCTTAATTCGGAGCAGATATTTAACAGACTTTTTTGAAAACATGGTGGCATAAAAACCTGAGGGAGATTCTACCGTAATTTCATTACCAAAATTTGCATCTGCACAATTATTCCACTAAATTTGTTTTTGTACATTTTTCTGTGGAAATTGTTAAAGGAAGTCCTTGTGCATAGAGTTGTATGGTTTGTTAAACTTTTAAATCAGTGTTTTTTGTTTGGCATTCACTTTAAAGTGAAAAAATTGAGTCAAAGCTGTAATTCCATTACCGTGGAATTGCCCTTACCTCACTGAAACTCCTCTGTGCAAACACACATTCTCAGAGCCAGCAGTGTATCATATCTTGGCACCGTAACTCTCATTCCCGATCAATGAGACACTGACTCCTTTTCCTTGCATGACTTGTACAAGAAAGGAGATATCACGACACACCACTGTTTCTCATGTATACAATAAAGCTTACAGCCAACAACCAACATTTCAGCTTTCTCTCATCTTAGCATGAGAAGCGCTAGTTTTCACATAAGAAGACAGAAGGCTCATGTCATGCCATTTAGTGGTGATGTCAAATATAACAGCAAACACAGGACTTCTTACAGCTTTTTGGGTCTTTCCAACTCTGATCCACAGTTTGACCTCAACACACACTCACACACAGAAACACATAAACAGACAGTCTGAAACACATATACAGACAGACAGAAACACACACACACACACACACACACACACACACACTGCTGATTTCGAATAAGCTAACATTCCTAAGCGTTTCTTATCATGAAAAATACCCTACTCCTCGTGCTAGGTTATTCCAAGCGCCGATTCCGAAATCCCTACGTTCCCAGGCAGCCTTACCTGACCTAGTCCGTAAAACTTCCAGCTTCTCCATGTCCGCTTCCACACTTACTCACTCACTAGGAGTGGGAATGGGAAGAGAGAGGGGAAGAGGGAGAGAAATAGAGAGAAAGAAAGAGACGCTCCAGCCTCTGAGGTAAGTCTTATGAGTCATTAACTGACTGAAGCTAGGAGTGTGTCAGCAAGAACGAGGGAGAGAGGGAGATAGAGAGAGAGAGAGAGAGAGAGAGAGAGAGAGAGAGAGAGAGAGAGAGAGAGATTGCTTTCTCTAATACGTCGAGGGGAGAAAGAGAGGAAGTTAATGGTGCCGGCTCTGTTCGCACCCTCCCCTCCTGTCTCCCCCTCTCCTCCCCCCTTCCCTCCCACTGTGGCCATTGTCACCACTGCTCTGCTTTTTCCTTCCCTTCCTCTCTAACCCTTTCCTGAACCATTTCCTGAGCACACTGGAGGTGACGGATAACTGGCCAATAGGGAGTGTGTGTGTGTGTGCGTGTGTGCATGCGTGCGTGCGTGCACGACCAGGTGAGCACACCACATAAAAACACACAAGCAACACACACACACGTTCACTGATGAGAGTGTTGGGAAAACATGACCACAACAAGAATCAGACCATGGCTGTAAAACCAAAAGAACACGCCAAGAAGCAAAAACAACCAAACTAACAGATGATAACTCGGTGTGTGTGTCTGCAGGATATACCATGCATCCACACCACAGGGCGGGTACCCACATAGAAACACACACAGAACATGTTCACTGATGAGAGCGTTGGGGGAACTTTACCAACCAAACTAAAGAGGCTAACTCTGTGTGTGAGTGAGTTAATTGTGAAATTCCTCTTTGAAGCTTCTACAATCAGCACTTTGTACAGCCAACACCAAAAGCATGTCTGAGTAATCAGCAGTTACAGTTTTTCTCAATTGCTAAAACACTAAACCCTATTGTCTGAACCAAATGCTCAGTTGCCTGAACCCACTGATTGAATCAATCACTCTTTTGGCAAAACCATAAGCACTTTTCACCTGTTTAGACACAACTTGCCAACACATTTTCATTGTGATGCACCCGTGCTGCATAATGGTGAGCACAGGTGACAAAAGTCAAACACAATTAGAGCACAGGTATCACCACTTGAACACAACAACTCAAAATTGATCACACTTGTGGCTAATGATGTGAGGGAACATATACAGTAAGCCAGTTCAGAGAGCACTGGTTTGTGAGGCCCTACAATGGATAGAAATATGAGAGGAAGAGTTCGTGTGAGAGGAGGTCGAGGTGGTCGAGGTGGTCAGCGAAGACAAAGAACAGTAATATCTGATGAAATCAGAGCTACTGTGATTGACCATGTTCTTGTCCATGGTATGAACATGAGGGAGGCTGGACAAAGGGTACAACCAAACATCAGTAGATTCACTGTGTCCACCATAATCCGAAGATTTAGAGAAGAGAACAGGTAATTACCTTTTTTGACATTATAGTACAGTATGTAAATGTTGACAGCAATTACTGTTTGACATACTATATACTGTACCACAGTATACTGTAAGTGAATATATGTTTCAGTACATCACTGTACCAATGTACTGTAGTATTGTAATGGAGGGTTGGTCTAACTGTTTGTAGGCCTAGTATTCCATGTATATTTTTTGTAACTCCATGTTCTCTTTTTGTAGAATTGAAAGACTGCCACATGGGGGTGGGAGGACAGGTATGTTCTCCCCACACCAAGAGACCCTAATTGTTGATATGGTCCGTGAGAACAATGCCATTAAACTGAGCGAAATTCAGCAGAAGATCATTGAGGACCATTTACATTTTGAGGGTATCAACAGTGTCAGCCTCTCTACTGTTGATCGTGTCCTCAAGCGCAACAGACTGCGCATGAAACAGCTATACAGAGTGCCCTTTGATCGCAACTCAGACAGAGTCAAAGAGCAAAGATTCCAGTATGTACAGGTTGGCATATATCCAGACACATTCAATGTTGATTACTCTAAGTAGTGATTTACTGTAGTGGCCTAAATCACTTTTTCCGTATCACTTACAAAACTATATATATTTCTACAGAGGGTTTTTCAACTGGATGCAATGGAAAGACCCCATCAATACATCTACATGGATGAAGCTGGGTTTAATCTCACCAAAAGGAGAAGGAGAGGCCGTAATGTGATTGGCCATCGGGCCATTGTTGGTGTTCCTGGGCAGCGTGGTGGCAATGTCACATTATGTGCTGCCATCAGCAATCATGGGGTTGTCCACCATCATGCCAACCTGGGGCCCTACAACACTCACCAGCTCCTCATTTTCCTCAATCACATGCGAGATGCTTTGTTAGGGCAGCAGGATGAGCATCCCATCTATGTTGTTGTTTGGGACAATGTGAGTTTTCACAGAGCCCTCCAGGTTAGAGAGTGGTACAATATGAACCAAGGTTTTATCAATCTTTGCCTTCCACCGTACTCCCCTTTCCTAAACCCCATTGAGGAATTCTTCTCCTCATGGCGGTGGAAGGTATATGAACGCCAACCTTACACCAGGGTAAATCTCCTGCAAGCCATGGGACTTGCCTGTGGTGACATAGGTGTGGAGGCATGCCAAGCCTGGATACGGCATGCCAGGGGTTTTTCCCCGTTGCCTGGCCAGACAAAATGTGGCCTGTGATGTGGATGAAGTCCTGTGGCCTGACCCAGTACGGAGACATGATGCTGTGGCTGAGTAATGCACTTATTTGTATATTTTTGTACTTTATTTTTACATGGGCTTACTGTACACAAGTGGCAAACGCATAAGATTTCTGTTTGTTTTTACAAGTGCTACATGTAAATGCACAAGATTTCTGTTTTGTCTTTTTGTACAAGTGCTAAATGCACCGTTTTTTTTTGTTTTGCAACATGCATTTAGCCTACAGTGAACAATAAACATTTATTTCTCCAGCTTCATGTCCTGAGCATTGTGTTTTCTATTTTTCTACGTAGTGTTTAGTGACTGTTCAGTAGTGTTTTTTATTTTGATTGACTCGGGGCACGATTTGAAAACATAGTTCAGTTTTGAGCACAGATTGAACTGTTTTGAGGTGAAAGTTTGGTTTTGCAAGAAGAGTCTGAGGTTTTGTGAATGTAGCTTGAAAATTGGGTTTTGTGTTCACAGTTAAGAGAAAATGAGAGCAGCTTTCAAGAAATGTGTCTTAGCAATCGAGAAAAACTGTAATCTTATTCTCCTGACTCTAGGTGTGTGTGTGCGCACGCATGCGTGTGTATGTTCCATATGAAGAAACATTGAGGCTTAAGACTTGGTCAGTATAGATAATATAAGTATTGCCAATGTATTAGCGTTCAAGAGCATGTCAAGTACATCAGTCGAGAGAAAGGGATAGAGAGAGAGAGAGAGAGAGAGAGCAAGAGAGAGAGAGAGAGGAATTGAGAGAGAGAGAGAGAGAGAGAGAGAGAGAGAGAGAGAGAGAGAGAGAGAGAGAGAGAGAGAGAGAGAGAGAGAGAGAGAGAGAGAGAGAGAGAGAGAGAGAGAGAGAGAGAGAGGGACAGAGAGAGGGACAGAGAGAGGGATAGAGAGAGGGACAGAGAGAGGGACAGAGAGAGGGATAGAGAGAGAGTTAGAGAGAGGGACAGAGAGAGGGACAGAGAGAGGGATAGACAGAGGGATAGAGAGAGGGATAGAGAGAGGTACATAGAGAGGGACAGAGAGAGGGACAGAGAGAGGGATAGAGAGAGGGATAGAGAGCGGGACAGAGAGAGGGATAGACAGAGGGATAGAGAGAGGGATAGAGAGAGGTACATAGAGAGGGACAGAGAGAGGGACAGAGAGAGGGGCAGAGTGAAGGATAGAGTGAGGGATAGAGAGAGGGACAGAGAGAGGGATAGAGAGAGGGATAGAGAGAGGGACAGAGAGAGGGATTGACAGCCGAAAGACAACAAAGAGTCTCTCTAAGAACACATAACACCCTGAACGATGCCTCCCTCCTTTCACTTCCTTACCCCCCTCTCCCTCTCTTTCTCCCTTTCCCTTTCTCAGCCCTCTCCCTCTCGCTCTCTTCCTTCCTCACCCCCCTCTCCCTAGCTCGCTCTCCTTCTTCCTTCCTCACCCCTAAGTTAAAAGGGCAAAGATAAAAGGATATGGTAGGCTACAGCCACAACAACGGTATGATCTATGGTATACAGACAGCATATTATATACATACAGGGTGGAATCTGTACAAAAACAACTTACTGGCACTATGGGACAAACTCACTAACATATACACACACACAGTCAAATGTACTCCCCTACTCCCTAATTTACAATCCTGCTAAATTCACAGACCGCCGTCGATGTCTGTTGGATAACACATCCTCCGTGCCTGCAGCACCTAAACCAGGTGAACAAAGACACACACACACAGACTTTCTCTCATATAGATACACATGACCTATTGTTCACACAAACACACATACACGCACACAGATGTGTGCATGCAATCACTCTCACTCACGCACAGACACAGACACAGTAACACACAAACATGAACGAACAAATGTACACACACACACACTCTCTCACAAACACACCGGCCATCAGCAGAAAACCATTCGGCATTCGACCTGCTTTAACACCTGAATGTTGCCATAGCAACAGAAGCCTGCTCGGTCGTTCACACACTCACTCTCAATCATAGTGCTGGGCGATATCGCGATAAATTGCCTGAATTGATACAATGACCATAAACAGAATGATAAGTTTATAACATTAATGTTTTTAAACTACTACCATTGTAGTTGGATGGTTGTAGCCATCAATTGTTCCATTAACAGTCACCCATATTAGCAAACTTATTTCATTTCAAATTACAAATTTATCTAGTATAAGCTACTTATCGTAATGAATGATATCAGCAAAATGCCTGCGATAAGTGATCGGAATGGTCGGTGTCGATAATCTTCGGTTTATCGTCCCAGCTCTACTCAATCACACTCATTCCCACCCTCCCTGCATCCATCCATCCCTCCCTCCCTCTCTCTCTATCTCTGGAGGGTGCTGGCTACACAGTGGATGAATTATGTCATTGGTCGGAGAAAATCTAAATGGAAGTCGTGTATGTGTGTTTGTTTGCTAGTGGGAGTAGTGCGGTGTGTGTGCATGTGAGTAAGACAGAGGGCATTTTTCACAACCTGTCACTAACAAAAACACACAGCTATCAGGTTCATCATCATCTCCTGGAAAACTGTTGCATAGCAGAAGAGAGAGATGGAATCACAGAGAGACTGCATAACCTACAGTCAGAAATATACAGTACCAGTCAAAAGTTTGGACACACCTACTCATTCAAGGGTTTTTCTTTATTTTTACTATTTTCTACACTGTAGAATAATAGTGAAGACATCAAAACTATGAAATAACACATATGGAATCATGTAGTAACCAAAAAAGTGTTAAACAAATCAAAATATATTTTATATTTGAGATTCTTCAAAGTAGCCACCCTTTGCCTTGATAACAGCTTTGCACACTCTTGGCATTCTCTCAACCAGCTTCATGAGGTAGTTACCTGGAATCAATTTCAATTAACAGGTGTGCCTTGTTAAAAGTTAATTTGTGGAATGTGTTTCCTTATTAATGCGTTTGTTTGTGTTGTGACAAGGTAGGGTTGATATACAGAAGATAGCCCTACATGGTAAAAGACCAAGTCCATATTATGGCAAGAACAGCTTAAATAAGCAAAGAGAAATGACAGCCCATCATTCCTTTAAGACATGAAGGTCAGTCAATCCGGAAAATTTCAAGAACATTGAACATTTCTTCAAGTGCAGTCGCAAAAACCATCAAGCGCTATGATGAAACTGGCTCTCTCTATATACATATACAGTAGCAGTCCAAAGTTTGGACACACCTACTCATTCAAGGGTTTTTCTTTATTTTTACTATTTTCTTCTAGAATAATAGTGAAGACATAAACTATGAAATAACACATATCGAATCATGTAGTAACCAAAAAAGGGTTAAACAAATCAAAATATATTTTATATTTTAGATTCTTCAAAGTAGCGACCCTTTGCCTTGATGACAGCTTGGCACACTCTTGGCATTCTCTCAACCACCTTAATGAGGAATGCTTTTCCAACGGTCTTGAAGGAGTTCCCACATATGCTGAGCACTTCTTGGCTGGTTTTCCTTCACTCTGCGGTCCAACTCATCCCAAACCATTTCATTTGGGTTGAGGTCGGGTGATTGTGGAGGCCAGGTCATCTGATGCAGCACTCAATCACTCTCCTCCTTGGTCAAATAGCCCTTACACAGCCTGGAGGTGTGTTGGGTCATTGTCCTGTTGAAAAACAAATGATAGTCCCACTAAGCGCAAACTAGATGGGATGGCGTATCGCTGCAGAATGCTGTATATATATATATACACACAGTGTACAAAACACCTGCACTTCAATTGACATAGACTGACCAGGTAAATCCAGGTGAAAGCTATGATACCTTATTGATGTTACTTGTTAAATCCACTTCAATCAGTGTGTAGATGAAGGGGAGGAGACAGATTAAAGAAGGATTTTGAAGCCATGAGACAATTGAGACATGGATTGTTTATGTGTGCCATTCAGAGGGTGAATGGGCAACACAAAATATTTAAGTGCCTTTGAACGGGGTATGGTAGTAGGTGCCAAGCACACCGGTTTGTGTCAAGAATTGCAACGCTGCTGGGTTTTTCATGCTCAACAGTTTCCCGTGTGTATCAAGAATGGTCCACCACCCAAACGACAGCCAGCCAACTTGACACAACTGCGGGAAGCATTGGAGTCAACATGGGCCAGCATCCCTGTGGAATGCTTTTGACACCTTGTAGTCCATGCCCCAATGAATTGAGGCTGTTCTGAGGGGTGCAACTCAATATTAGGATTTTGTTGATTCAATATCAAGTTTTGTAGATTCAGTGTATATGTAGAGAGAGAGAGAGAGAGAGAGAGAGAGAGAGAGAGAGAGAGAGAGAGAGAGAGAGAGAGAGAGAGAGAGAGAGAGAGAGAGAGAGAGAGAGAGATAGTGTGTGTGTGTGTGTGTATGTGCATGTACATAAGCAACAGCTGAAGATAAGAAGCCAGTTTTGGCAGCCAAATATGTGTCCTCCTGCCACAACCTGAGGGACAGCCAGTGAAAAGTGCAATGTAACAATAATATTTGCCATGTTGTTTTGTTTGGACATTCATACCATGTGGCTTTTCAGTCATTTTATCTGATGCAAAGTCTACTACTATTTGTATTTGTATTTATTATGGATCCCAAGACAGCATCTACTCTTCCTGGGGTCCAGCAAAATGAAGGCAGTTACAGTTGAAGTCGGAAGTTTACATACACTTAGGTTGGAGTCATTAAAACTCGTTTTTCAACCACTCCACAAATTTCTTGTTAACAAACTATAGTTTTGGCAAGTTGGTTAGGACATCTACTTTGTGTAAGTAATTTTTCCAACAATTGTTTACAGAGATTATTTCACTTATAATTCACTGTATCACAATTCCAGTGGGTCAGAAGTTTACATACACTAAGTTGACGGTGCCTTTAAACAGCTTGGACAATTCCAGAAAATTGTCATGGCTTTAGAAGTTTCTGATAGGCTAATTGACATCATTTGAGGAGTCAATTGGAGGTGTACCTGTGGATGTATTTCAAGGCCTACCTTCAAACTCAGTGCCTCTTTGCTTGACATCATGGGAAAATCAAAAGAAATCAGCCAAGACCTCAGAAAAACTTTTTGTAGACCTCCACGTCTGGTTCATCCTTGGGAGCAATTTCCAAACGCCTGAAGGTACCACGTTCATCTGTACAAACAATAGTACGCAAGTATAAACACCATGGGACCACGCAGCCGTCATACCGCTCAGGAAGGAGACGTGTTCTGTCTCCTAGAGATTAACGTACTTTGGTGCAAAAAGTGCAAATCAATCCCAGAACAACAGCAAAGGACCTTGTGAAGATGCTGGAGGCAACAGGTACAAAAGTATCTATATCCACAGTAAAACAAGTCCTATATCGACATAACTTGAAAGGCCGCTCAGCAAGGAAGAAGCCACTGCTCCAAAACCACCATAAAAAAGCCAGACTACAGTTTGCAACTGCACATGGGGACAAAGATTGTACTTTTTGGAGAAATGTCCTCTGGTCTGATGAAACAAAAATAGAACTGTTTGGCCATAATGACCATCATTTGTTTGGAGGAAAAAGGAGGTCGCTTGCAAGCCGAAGAACACCATCCCAACCGTGAAGCACGGGGGTGGCAGCATCATGCTGTGGGGGTGCTTTGCTACAGGAGGGACTGGTGCACTTCACAAAATAGATGGCATCATGAGGAAGGAAAATTATGTGGATATATTGAAGCAACATCTCAAGACATCAGTCAGGAAGTTAAAGTTTGGACGCAAATGGGTCTTCCAAATGGACAATGACTGTCACGATCGTCAGGGAGAGACCAAGGCGCAGCGTTGAATGCGAACATTATATATTTATTTAGAATGATCACACGATCAAAACAACAACGAAAAACGTGACGTCTACAGTATAACACAAACCAAATCAGAACAAGAAACCACAAACACAAAGTGAAAGACAGACAGTTAAATATGGCTCCCAATCAGAGACAACCAGCTGACACTCGTTGCCTCTGATTGGGAGTCACTCAGGCCAACATAGAAATACAAACATATAATTACACACCCTGGCTCAACATAACAGTGTCCCCAGAGCCAGGGCGTGACAGTACCCCCTAAGCGCGCGGACTCCGACCGCGCCAACTAAATACCACAGGGGAGGGACCGGGTGGGCACTCCGCCTTGGCGGCGGATCCGGCTCCGGGCCTGATCCCCACTCCCTCTCCAACCCCCCAAAGTACCCCTGGTCCGGTCTGGCCCCGCTGGCCGGAGCTGGACTGCACACTGATGGAGCGGATTGCTCTAGCTCCGGCGTAACGCATCTGACCGGTGCCGGACCAGGCACCAGTGGAACAGGCACGGGCCGTGCCGGACCGACGACGCACACCACTGGCTTGGTGTGGGGAGCAGGAGCGGGCCGGACCGGGCTGATGAAGCGCACCACTGACTTGGTGCGGGGAGCTTGGATGGGCCGGACTGGGCTGGCGACGCGCACCACAGCCTTGGTACGGAGAGCAGGAACGGGCCGGACAGGGCTGACGAAACGCACCACAGACTTGGTGCGGGGAGCAGGAATGGGCCGGACTGGGCTGGCGACGCGCACCACAGACTTGGTGCGGAGAGCAGGAACGGGCCGGACAGGGCTGACGAAACGCACCACAGACTTGGTGCGGGGAGCAGGAATGGGCCGGACTGGGCTGGCGACGCGCACCACAGACTTGGTGCGGAGAGCAGGACCGGGCCGGACAGGGCTGACGAAACGCACCACTGACTTGGTGCGGGGAGCAGGAATGGGCCGGACCGGGCTGACGACGCGCACCACTGACTTGACGACGCGCACCACTGACTTGGTGCGGGGAGCAGGAACGGGCCGCGCCGGGCTGACGAAACGCACCACTGACTTGGTGGGAGTGGCAGGAACAGGCCGGACCGTACTGGGAACACACACCACTGGCCCTACGTGGGGATCAGGAACAGGCCGGACCGGACTGGCAACACACGTCAGTACCTCTCGCCGTGCCTCTACAACCTCCTTCCCCCTGGTGACCAGTGACTCCCGTAACCTGGTGGCCTCCTCTGCCAACCCGCTGGACCGCTCTATCGCGGCCTCCTGCTGCCCCGACGTCATGAGCCCCCCCTAAAAATTTTCTGGGGGTCTCTCCTCCCCGTGGGCCAGGCCTCCATCGTTCTCGCCCAACTCTCGCTCCTCTGTCTCCAACTCCCGCCATTCAGCTCCTCAATGGGCTTGACCCAGTCGAAGCTCTTCCTCAACTGGTCCCAAGTCCACCCTCTCTGCTCCTCACTAGGCTTGACCCAGTCGAGGTTGCCACGGAGATCTGCTACCGATGGCTCCTGGACACGCTGCTTGGTCTGGTCTTGGTGGTTTCTTCTGTCACGATCGTCAGGGAGAGACCAAGGCGCAGCGTTGAATGCGAACATTATATATTTATTTAGAATGATCACACGATCAAAACAACAACGAAAAACGTGACGTCTACAGTATAACACAAACCAAATCAGAACAAGAAACCACAAACACAAAGTGAAAGACAGACAGTTAAATATGGCTCCCAATCAGAGACAACCAGCTGACACTCGTTGCCTCTGATTGGGAGTCACTCAGGCCAACATAGAAATACAAACATAGAATTACACACCCTGGCTCAACATAACAGTGTCCCCAGAGCCAGGGCGTGACAATGACCCCACGCATACTTCCAAAGTTGTGGCAAAATGGCTTAAGGACAACAAGGTCAAGGTATTAGAGTGGCCATCACAAAGCCCTGACCTCAATCCTATAGAAAATGTGTGGGCAGAACTGAAAAAGCGTGTGCGAGCAAGGAGGCCTACAAACCTGACTCAGTTACACCCTCTCTGTCAGGAGGAATGGGCCAAAATGCACCCAACTTATTGTGGGAAGCTTGTGGAAGGCTACCCAAAACATTTGACCCAAGATAAACAATTTAAAGGCAATGCTACCAAATACTAATTGAGTGTTTGTAAACTTCTGACCCACTGGGAATGTGATGAAATAAATAAAAGCTGAAATAAATCATTCTCTCTACTATTATTCTGACATTTCACATTCTTAAAATAAAGTGGTGATCCTAACTGACCTAAAACAGGGAATATGTCCTAGGATTAAATGTCAGGAATTGTGAAAAGATGAGTTTACATGTATTTGGCTAAGGTGTATGTAAACCTCCGACTTCAACTCTACATAGACACACAGGCTTTACTCAGAGCCAGTGGCAGGTCATTAGTAAAGATTGATAAAAATAAGGGGCTTAGACAGTTGCCCTGGAGAATGCCTGACTCTACCTGGATTATGTTTGAGAGGCTTCCATTAAAGAACACCCTCTGTGTTCTGTTAGACAGGTAACTCTCTATCGACAATATAGCAGGGGATATAAAGCCTTAACACATACGTTTTTCCAGCAGCAGAGTATGATCGATATTGTCAAAAACTGCACTGAAGTCTAACAAAACAGCTCACACAATCTTTTTATTATCAATTTCTCTCAGCCAATCATCAGTCATTTGTGTAAGTGCCGTACATGTTGAATGCCCTTCCCTATAAGCGTGCTGAAAATCTGTTGTTAATTTGTTTACTGTGACGTAGCATTGTATCTGGTCAAACACCATTTTTTCCAAGTTTACTAAGGGTTGGTAACAGGCTGATTGGTTGGCTGTTTGAGCCAGTAAAGGCTGCTTTAATATCCTTGGATGCTTTTGCTTCCCTCCAGGCCTGAGGGGACACACTTTCCTGTAGGCATAGATTGAAGAGATGGCAAATAGGAGTGGTAGTATCGTCCGCTATCATCCTCAGTAATTTTCCATCCAAGTTGTCAGACCAGGTGGCTTGTCATTGTTGATAGACAACAATAATTTTTTCACCTCTTCCACACTCACTTTACGGAATTCTAAATTACAATGCTTGTCTTTCATAATTTGGTCAGTTATGCATGGATGTGTAGGTTCAGAATTTGTTGTTGGCATGTTATGCCTAAATTTGCTAATCTTGCCAATGAAAAAATCATTAAAGTAGTTAGCAATATCAGTGGGTTTTGTGATGAATGAGCCATCTGATTCAATGAATGATGGAGTTGAGTTTGCCATTTTGTCCAAAATGTAATTTAAGGTGCTCTAAAGCGTTTTACTATCATTCTTTATATCATTTATCTTTGTTTCATAGTACAGTTTCTTCTTCTTTTTGTTCAGTTTAGTCACATTATTTCTCAATTTACAGAACGTTTTGCCAATTGACTATGCAGCCAGACTTATTTGCCATTACTTTTGTCTCATCCCCTCTCAACCATACCATTTTTCAATTCCTCATCAATCCATGGGGATTTAACAGTTTTTACAGTTGTTTTCGTAATGGGTGCATGCTTATTAGTAACTGGAATAAGCAATTTCATAAATGTGTTACGTGCAGCATCTGGTTGCTCCTCATTACACACCACAGACCAACATATATTCTTTACATCTTCAACAGAGGAATCACCACAAAACTAATTGTATGACCTCTTATTAGGCCCAGCCTTTGGAGCTTTGGCTTTCCTAGATATGGCTACTATTATGATCACTGCAACCAATGGATTTGGACACTGCTTTAGGACATATTTATGCAGCATTAGTAAAGATATGATCAATACAAGTGGATGATTTTATTCCTGTGCTGTTTGTAAATACCCTGGTAGGTTGACTGATAACCTGAAC
Source organism: Coregonus clupeaformis (assembly GCF_020615455.1). NCBI lineage: Eukaryota > Metazoa > Chordata > Actinopteri > Salmoniformes > Salmonidae > Coregonus > Coregonus clupeaformis. The sequence continues at coordinate 22,969,557 of NC_059199.1, read as the reverse complement.
CAGGTTGCAGGCACTGGAGACAGTTTGAAGCTTTTCTTGAGTGGGCAGCTTGATGAAAGCCAGTCAATATTTAGGTAACCCAGAAAATATACCCCTTGATATCACATACATTATCAAGCATTTCACACATATTATCCAGATACTGACTGTTAGCACTTGGTGGTCTATAGCAGCTTCCCACAAGAATGGGCTTTAGGTGAGGTCGGTGAACCTGTAGCCATAATACTTCAAGAGCATTTGACATGAGATCCTCTGTAAGCTTTACAGGAATATGACTCTGAACAGGAGGACACATACAAGGCAACACCTCCACCATTGGCATTCCTGTCTCTTCTGAAGATGTATTGCTACCACTGTCTCATCAGAGATATTATCTAAGTGAGTTTCAGTGATAGTCAGTATATGAATGTTATCTGTTACTAACAAGTTATCAATTTCATTAACCTTGTTTCTTAGGCTACATATATTAATGTGGCCTATTTTTATCACTTTTCAGCGATTCTTGATTGTTTTTATTGCTTTACTGGGAGGCTTATCAGAGGTAGACAGGACAGTGATATTTAGTGATATTTATGGACTTCCTACTAGGGCAAACAGCCTCAGTGCTAACAGTATAACTCAAGTTCATAGGTGCATGATTACTGCATACAATAGCTGTAATATTGACAGCAGTACTATTACTTTTAATTATTATTATTATCATACTATTTTTGTTGCAGTTGCTGTTAATATCATTACCACTACTACCAGATGTATTATTATTATTATTATTATTACTTTATTATTGTTAGCCCATTGTTATATGTGTACTTTGACAATGTAAGTAATTTAACTTGCCATAAAAATACAGTTAATTGAATTTAGTTTAATTGAGGGAGAGATAGAGATAGAGAGAGAAAACACTGTATAATTACAGTTCATGAGGTGTCATATCCATTGTTACATTCACCTATTTGTAGCTTATAGATATAGAAGGTACAGTGAGTTTAGGTGAGAGCATATGCATATGTGAATTTTATTTAACCCTTATTTTACCAGGTAAATTGACTGAGAACACATTCTCATTTCCAGCAATGACCTGGGGAATAGTTACAGGGGAGAGGAGGGGGGATGAATGAGCCAATTGGAAGCTGGGGAGGATTAGGTGGCCATGATGGCATGATGGCCAGATTATGAATTTAGCCAGGACGCTGGGGTTAACACTCCTACTCTTATGATAAGTGCCATGGGATCTTTAGTGACCACAGAGAGTCAGGACACCCGGTTAACATGTCATCCAAAAGACAGCACCCTACACAGGGTAATGCCCCCAATCACTGCCCTGGGGCATTGGGACATTTATTTTTTAAACCAGAGGAAAGAGAGCCCCCGACTGGCCCTCCAACACCACTTCCAGAAGCATCTGGTCTCCCATCCAGGGACCGACCTGGACCAACCCTGCTTAACTTCAGAGGCAAGCCAGCCGTGGGATGCAGGGTGGTATGTCTAACGTGCGTGTGTATGTGCGTGCGTGCGTCTATCAACACCACCAAGACAGAGGTGGTCTGCCAATGGAGATCCAGCCCTCCACCCACCATGCCATTGAACACAAATTACTGGCAATAGTCCCGTCATTCAAATACCTGGGGAGCATCCTCTCGGAGGACTACAGCATCAACCTCGAAATTCAAAACAGGATCAAGCAAGCATCAGCTGCCTTCGGGAAACTCAGACACAGGGGCTATACTTGCTAAGGCCAACTGAAAGAGTATGGAGGCCATGATCACCCAACACCAACTGCGCTGGCTTGGGCATGTCATTAGAATGTCTCAGGAGCGCTCGCCGCGGAAGATCCTGTATGGCCAGCTACACCTTAGCCGGCGGTCTGCAGGGGGGCAGATGAAGCGCTTCAAGGACCAGTTCAAAACGTCACTGAAGAAGTGCAACATCAAACCCACAGACCTGGAGGACGCTGTTGCCGACCGTTCCACCTGGCGGCAGCTCTGCCAGAGCGGTGTACATAGGTGGGAGGAGGAGAGGAGCACAAAGAATCAGCAAAAACAGCTCAGGAGACATACAACCATGCCTGCCCCCGCCAACACAGACTGCACATGCCCCACCTGCAATAAAGTTTGTGGAGCTCAGATTGGACTTTACAGTCACCAAATAATTCACTGTCAACTCAGAAGTGGAAGTCATCATCGGATACGATGGACTACCATAACGATAATGGTGTGGAGAGACAGAGAGAAAGCACAGGGCTTTGCTTGTATAAGTTTATCCCCTACAGCAATAGGGGGACAAAGAAAAAATTCCCTTAATGCCTCTTCCTTGTCTTACATCTCCTCCTCTCTCTCCCTCTCAGCCCAGCTCTCTCTTTCCTCCTTCTATTTCCTCCTCTCCCTCCCTCTCCTCCTCCTCTCCTCTCTGTTCCAAATCATTGCTCTTCCTTCTCTCTCTCTCTCTCTCTCTCTCTCTCTCTCTCTCTCTCTCTCTCTCTCTCTCTCTCTCTCTCTCTCTCTCTCTCTCTCTCTCTCTCTCTCTCTCTCTCTCTCTCTCTCTCTCTCTCTCTCTCTCTCTCTCTCTCTCTCTCTCTCTCTCTCTCTCTCTCTCTCTCTCTCTCTCTCTCTCTCTTTCTCCTCTTCTCTTCTTCCTCCACCCTCTCCACCTCATTTCTCTCTTGCTCTCCCACTGTCTTTCTCTCTACAACAAGATCTCACGGTTTTAATAATTTGACTTCAGATTCTGACATTTATCCACATTTCTCCAAATGTAAAATTTCAAAGTTAAGGCTTTGGATAGGGTTACAACATTACGTTTAGGTATTCATTCTGAATGGTTAAAGACATGCTCTGGTACTTTGGCGACTAAGTAAGTATTTTTTAAACCTCCTGCTTTGGGCTGCATGTGTCAATGTGTAGTTCATACATGCATAATCTATGAGCAGAATTAGTGTTTTACCTCAATTAGCCACGAAATCCCTAGTTTGAAAGTGACTGTTTTCTGGAAGCTGTGAGCGCCATTTTGAGTACTGCAAGCTTGAACCATGTGGGCCAGCCCCCTAGGTTCAGCCCCTTTCCATTTGAGTGACAGCTAGCAGGGCGGGCCCAATGGCTCAGTGGACACAGCAGAGAGAGCAAGAGAGAGCTATGGCGTGGTGCACATATCTGCACATATGTGATGTAATACGCAATTTTCAGGGACAACTTTGGCTCGTGAGCGCTACTTTCATAACTACTGGCTAAAAAGTATACAAAAGTACTGGAGAATATCTTTAAGTTAGGCTAAGGGTTAAGGTTTGGGATAAGGTTAAAACAAAAATAAATAAAACAAGTGTCTACCACTTCAGCTCTGGAGTTGTGGGATTATGCCCATCTGCCACCCACAATTCCCTAGCACAACCCAAGTCTACTTGATGGTAATAGCGCTCACTGTTTCCCATAGTGGCCGGTTTTGATGGCATTTCCGGATGTTCTCAGGACATGGACAGAACTCCAATTTCAAAGTCAACCTTGAGCGATCTGCCTCTGAGTCCAAAGGTTGCAAGTTCGAATCCAGTAAAAGTTGTTTTTTATATTTTAGTTTTAAGCCTATCCCAAACCTTAACCCTTACCTTAACCATTCAGAGTTAATGCCCAACTTTAAGAGTTCCAAGAACAGCTGGTAAGATGATGAGTTCCTAATATCTAGCATTATATATCATATTTCAAATGATTTAGAGGAAGAGTACATTTGAGAAAAACAAGTGAGTGAAAGATAAAGGAAGAAGGACTAAGAATATAACATCAGAAGAAGAGAACACATCAGAAGACAACTTTTATCCTGATAACTCAACTGGATAGCTAACAAGCTAACAGTTGTTTACACGTTGTTAGGGAGTTGGTAAGAGTTTCTAGCTATTGGCTACCTGTTGTTAGCTAAAAAACCTAGCTAACAAATAACAAAAAGGACAATCATAAAGGACAAAGGAACAGGACAAAGTACAGGAAAACTAGTACCTAAACTTACACAAGCAAGAGAAAACAATTCAGACAGAAAACAAGAAAGGTAGGCTTTGTTTACATTCAAAAACGCCTAGCTACAACTAGCCAAATGCAAACCAGCTGTAACATATACTGTATCCAGCTGTAATCAACTAAGATGGATACATTTACAAGCCCCAAGCTCAGCAACCTTGCAATCCAATATGCAGAAGGTATTGCCAGTGAAGCAGGGAGGAAAACATTATAAAGCAAAGGTTTTAAAAGAGCACCTAAGAGCAGACTTTATGCAACAAAAAGACAAAGAAATCAAGGTGGATCTTCTCGTTTTCCCTGAATGTCAGAGGGGCTATTCAGCTCATTCCCATGAGAGCTGGAAACAAGACCATGAGACAATTGTATGTGGACAAAACCCCCAAATGTAATATTAATATATATAATAACGGAACAGTAATGATCCAGGGCTCTGAGGCCAGTCTAGAGCTGTTTGAAGAAGATTTCGACATGATAAAACCTCGAGCGGATGATGAACTAAAAACTGTCATGTCTCCACAAACAATGACTGCAACTCCCAAAACCTGGGCTTCAAAAGAGAAAGCCCACAGTACATCACTCCCTCCCTCACCTGTAGCAGCTGTCTGCACAACAAAAACATTATCGGTGAAACGAATCCAGAACTGCCTCTCCCTACTTGAAGTGGAGATTACAGAATTCAGGGAGAGCAAACAACAAGAATGTGACACATTCCAGACTCTGATGGAAGAGCCATTTCCAGGCTTCAATGGAACAGTTAAGACAGAAGTTAAGACAGAACACTGAACAAATGACACAGTCCAATGATGCCCTCCAAGAGGAGCTGTGTGTGGTAAAGGTGGAGCTGCAGCAGCGAGAGAGGGACATCGACCATGCCACCAACCGAGCAGCCCCATCAGCCTGTTAGAAGCCCAGATACCCCTGAGCCCAGTGCAGCCTTCACCCCATCTGCCTCACAAGCCCCTCAGCCTCTTAGGGTCCTCCCAGACCTGCCAACCTCCCAGCCTGCCACAGCCTACCCTGCCTCGCCAACCTCCCAGAAGTCTGACCATGTTCAGCCGAACACACCTCCAGAGGACAGGGGACAGGATCCAGTTCAACCCAGGATACCACCCAAAACTGCAGTTCTCATGGACTCTAATGGGAAGTATCTGGAAGATAGGAGACTATTCCCCAGACACCAGATGGCTAAATGCTGGTGTCCCACTACTGACAGTGCACTACAACTGCTCTATCAAGTCAAGCTGGAAAATCCTGACAACCTTGTCATACATACTGGGACAAATGACCTGCGCACAAAAGGAGAAAGAGTGGCTGAGGAAGTGAGAAAGGTGGCAGAGAAAGCACACACCCTGTTCCCAAGGACAAACCTTATTATATCCACCATTCTACCAAGGAAAGATCTCCCCTGGCAAATGATCCAAAATGTCAACGAAAAAATCACCATGGACTGCTCCTCACTACCAAATGTCAGCATCTCTTCCCACCACACCCTGACCTGTGAGCACTTGCAAGACCATGTACACCTGGACCATGAGGGAGTCAGAATCTTTGCCAAAGACCTGAAGGATGTCACGTTAGGCAGAGTTCCACAACCCTTCACAACACTGGACAAATTGTGGCCAACAGGAGGGTACATCAGCACAGACCATACCTCAGCCTCACTGCCAGCCCACATACGCAGAGGAAGCCTCTGGTAAGAGACATATAGACCCTTCAGCCATCGGAGAGACAATCCGGCCCTCCTCAGCACAGCTAAATCAGACCCGGCCCATCACAGCACAACTCAACAGACCTGGCCCGCCTCAGTACAGCTCTACCAGACCCGGCCAGCCTCAGCACAGCACAACCAGACCCGGTCCATCACAGCACATCTCTACCAGATCCGGCCCGCCTCAGCACAGCAGTACCAAACTCGGCCTATCACAGCACAGCACAACCAGACCCGGTCCATCACAGCACATCTCTACCAAACCTGGCCCATCACAGCACAGCTCTACCAGACCAGGCCCGCCTCAGCACAGCTCTACTAGACCTCCACCATCACAGCTCTACCAGACCAGGCCCGCCTCAGCACAGCTCTACCAGACCAGGCCCGCCTCAGCACAGCTCTACCAGACCAGGCCCGCCTCAGCACAGCTCTACCAGATGTGGCCCATCACAGCACAGCTCTACTAGACCAGTCCCACCTCAACTCAGCCGAGCTCTACACAGCACCGACTACTACCCTAGGGTCTGACAAAATTCTGTTGAGGGTAGGGCACCACATGATGCAGTCCACACCATGTATCATTCACATCATCAGCCCTCATATGCAGAGAGTTTGAAGCTTCGCTAGCCACACTGCCCTTCACACCACCTTCCTAAATTCCCCCCACAACCTCCCTCCCAGGCTATTTTTAGTCATCCTCCCTACTCCCATCCCCAGGACAGGCCTGGGACACTCCTGCCCCAAATGGCAGCCCCAACCCTGCAACAGTAGCCACACCAAGGCCTCCTGTGCACACCCAGAATGGAGCATTGGCAGCCACACCGGTCCGCTTCATCCTGGCGGACTGAGCTCTGCCAACACTGCTCTCCCAGTTCCAGCCCCAGCCCCTGCATCCAGTGACTTGAGGGAGGTCTGTCAAATGCTCAGCCTGCTCTGCTCTCACGTGGTTGGCCAGGGACCTTGGCAAAGTCTCAGCTCACTCATCAAATAGCTGCAGATGACCCTATGCCTGTTAGCTCTTATGGGAATGAGCTGAATAGCCCATCTGACTTTAAATCTCGTAGGGGGGTTGGGCTAATGCACCTAAATGTGCGAAGTATTGTTTAAAAAATTGACACAATTGACATTTAGGTACAGAACTCATGTCCTGACATTCTGGTTCTCTTTGAAACATGGTTAAATGGTTCTGTCTCTGATAAAGACATTGAAGTAAATTATTATAATGTATTTAGATGTGACAGATTACAGAAAGGGGGAGGAGTGGACATCTATGTCAAATCTAATTTCATGGCATACCAATCTTTAAATATTTCTGTTCCCAAGAAATGTCAGCTTCTGGTTGTAGATGTGTCCATAAACCTGTTAACTCCTCATTGATTGATTTAATTCTTACTAATAACCCCCCTAAATATTTGTCTAGTGGAGTATTTGCACATGATCTCAGTGATCATTGTCCCATAGTATGTATTAGCGATACGAAACAGCAAAACACTAATCCTCATTTAATTAAGAAGATACATTTTTTAAAGTTTTCTCCTCAAGGGTTTTTACATGACATGTTCTACTATGATTTAGCCACTGTCTCCTGTATTCCTGACCCTGAGTTGGCCCTAGAAAATGTCTTCTCCATAATCATTTCTCTGGCAGATAAACACGCCCCTTTTAAACAATTTAGTGTGAAAGATAGATCTAACCCTTGGTTTTCTTCTGAGCCATCTGAGCTCATTCAGATGACAAATCAGTCCTGGGCCAAAGCAAGGAAAACTAACTCTGTAGTGGACTGGCAATTTTTCAGACAATTGAGAAACATATGCACTCGATTAAGAAAGCTACATCAAGCTACTTGTTAGGTTCTATCTCTGACTCTGCTGGTGATCCTTCTACATTTTGGAAAACAGTAAATGCACTAAAGTGTACCAATTCCTCTTCTTCCCTGCTTAAGCAAGTTCTGTCTGACTCTGGCATCATAACTGAGAAGAATGGGATAAGTGATGCTTTTAATCATCATTTTATCTTGGCAGGCTTTTTATTTGAGAGAAACGGTGGTTTAATTGACCCTGGTCAGTCAATCGTCTGTTCTTCCCTCTGCGAGCCTCTATCTGACTCGACGGTAAACACGGCAACTTCTAGTGAATCTTTGTTTTCATTTGAGCAATTTACTATCTGTGATGTGCTAGATGTCATGCTTAAGATTGATGTAACAAAATCCACTGGGTCTGATATGCTTTATCCATTTTTGCTGCAGCTCTCTGCACCCCTGATTGCTGAATCATTAACCCATATTTTTTTCCTGATGATTATATCTGGTACTATCCCCAAGGTTTGGAAGGCAGCCCATGTACTCCCCCTTCACAAAAGTGGTGACTCTTGTGACCTAAATAATTATCACCCTATTTCTAAACTTTGTTGCCTAGCTAAAATATTAAAATCCTTGATTCATTCTCAACTAAGATTTTTCTTATATTTGAAATGTATTCTAAATGTACATCAGTTGGGTTTTAGACCAGGTCATAGCACTATCTCTGCTGCATCCCTAGTTATAAATGATGTGTTTAATTGTATGGATAAAAGGCAACATTGTGCTGCCCCCTTCATTGACCTGTCAAAGGCTTTCAATACTGTTGATCACTCACTGCTAATTCAGAGGCTTTCTTCAATTGTCCTAGACCAGGCTGCATGTAATTGGTTTTAAAATTACTTGACAGATAGAACTCAATGGGTATCTATTGATGGTGTTAAATCAGGTTTCCTGGATATTACGAAAGGTGTCCCGCAGCGGTCAATTTTGGGTCCTGTACTTTTTACATTAACAATATCGACTTGTCTGTAAAAAAGTGTAACCTGCACTTGTATGCCGATGATACTGTCGTGTATGCTATTGCCCCCACGGTTGACCAGGCTCTATCTGAACTACAGTCTACCTTCATTGTATTACAGAAAAACTTTATTGACCTGAAATTAGTATTGAATGCAGGTAAAACTAAGTTGTTTTCTAGAGCGCATAAAAATAACTCTGATGATTTGGATAGATGAAACGCTGTCTTTAAAAAAGCATTTTGATGAGTTAGTTAAGAAGCTGAGAATAAAAATTGGCTTCTTCTACAGAAATAGGTCCTGCTTCTCCATAAATAGTAGAAAGCAGATTATTCAGTCGACGTTCCTATCAGTCCTAGACTATGGTGACATCATCTATATGAACGCAGCTGCTACTTCATTAGCGCCGTTAGATGTAGTTTATCATAGCGCACTGCACTTTATTACGGGCGACAGTTTTAGCACTCATCACTGCATTCTCTACCAGAAAGTTGGTTGGTCCTCTTTGATGTCACATAGGTTGATTTATAAATGTTGGCCTTTTTACAAAAAGTCCACTGTACCTAACATCATTACTAAACTTTAGACATACAAGTTACCACACCCGGTCTCAGGGATGGCTAACTCTGGAAATTCCTTTGGTCTCTACTGAGTTAGGTAAATCACCTTTTAGTTTTATTGCACCTTTGTGGATGTTCTGAAATGGGATGTTTTGGTGCCTATAGGTCAATTCAGAATGCTGATTTAGGACCTTTTTACTGATAAATGCCTTTGTTTTTTATGACCGTGTTTTTCTTTCTGCTTGCATTTTGTATTTTTATTTTGATGTGTGTATTTTCTGTAATTTATGTTCAGGGCTCATCTGTAAAAGATACCTTGGTCTCAGTATGAAACCCTGATAAAATAAAGGTTAAATAAAAAGAATTAAAAGAATTTGGAGTTAATGCCTGAACTTAACCCTAACCTTAAAAATTGCCTAAACACTTCAAAATTTGACGTTTGGAACAACTTTGAAATGTGAGGTTTGAGAAAGATGGATGTCTAATTCTGACGTGAGACTGTGAGAGCTGGAAGCACATACGCATACACACCATCACCTCATGGATCACCCCTCACAGCTGTACAATCCACACACACAGCAGAAATGAAACACTGACACACACACACTACCCTGTCCCCGTACCCCTCCCCCCTGCTCGCTCTTCCCGTCTGCTGCGAAGGTGACGCAGAAAAGCAAGATCCATCCAAGCCGTTTAATGAATCGATGAACAAATAAATGAATGAGGGAATGAATGAATCGACATGGATAGAGAGATAGAGGGATGAGGGAGAGGTAGTACCTGTTGCCCCCTTGGTTCTGTGCCTGCCTTTGGGTCGCCGTTGGGAGTTTCCCATGGCTGAGTTTTTTCTGTCCCAAAACATCACAACCTCCACATAGCCCTCCACTCACTGACTGACTGACTGGCTGGCTGAGAGTGTATGTGAGTGTGTGTGTGAGTATGTGTCTGTGTGTGTGTGTGTGCGTATGTGTGTGTCAGAGCACGTGATTGTGTGTGTGCACCTCAGAGTATGTGTGTGTGCACCTGAATCTTGTGTGAGTGTGTCTCGGAGTATGAGTGTGTGTGAGTGTGTCTCAGACTATGTGCGTGTGAGTGTGGCACATGAGTGTGTCTCGGTGCGTGTGTGTGTGTGCGCGTGTGTGTGTGTGGGGAGTGTGCTGCCTACATGAGCATTTGAATGAGAAGGTATGCGTGTGTGAGTCTGAGAGTGGTGTGTGTATGTGTGTGTGTGAGAGAGAGAGAGAGAGAGAGAGAGAGAGAGAGAGAGAGAGAGAGAGAGAGAGAGAGAGAGAGAGAGAGAGAGAGAGAGAGAGAGAGAGAGAGAGAGAGAGGGAGGGAGAAAGAGAGCAAGAGTGCATGCATTCGTTGCCTCTATTTGATTCCAACCAGTCAGGAACTGAGGTTGGTGTTCAATTCATAAAGAGCATAGAGAGCAGAGGTAGAGAAAGTGTGTGTGAGAGAGAGAGAGAGACAGCGAGAGAGAGAGAGAATGGAGAGAGAGTGTATGTGTGTGTGTGTGTGTGTGTGTGTGTGTGTGTGTGTGTGTGAGAGAGAGAGAGAGAGAGAGAGAGAGAGAGAGAGAGAGAGAGAGAGAGAGAGAGAGAGAGAGAGAGAGAAAGCGTGAGAGAGAGAAGAGAGTGGATGAACAACAGAGAGGTAGCGCAAGAGATGGGAAAGGAGGAGGGACAGAGACACAGAGAGGGGTGCAGCAAGGAAGGAGAGTCAGGGTTGGATAGAGAGAGAGAGAGAGAGAGAGAGAGAGAGAGAGAGAGAGAGAGAGAGAGAGAGAGAGAGAGAGAGAGAGAGAGAGAGAGAGAGAGAGAGGGAGGGGGGGGTTATCAGTACTGAGTGTTCCAGCGGGAGGAGAGGGGCTGGGTGACTGGAGAGAAAAAAAGAGGGGAGGGGCCACGACTGCAGCTGGAGAGAGAGAGCGGGAGAAGACGGAGAGGGAGTTGAGATTGAAAATGAAGCGAGCGGCACAGAGGGAGCGCTTGAGAGAGAGAAATAGCACGGGTAAGCGAGTAAAAGAGGGAATGCGGAATGAGATGGAGCAATAGAGGGAAAGGGGGAGGAGAGGAGAAGACAGGGAGGAGAGGAGAAGCAGGCGATAAGGAAGGAGGACAAGAAAGAAAGATATGTCTGGAACACGCGTTAGGCATTAGCAGCAGACAGATGGAGGGAGTGAGAATGGTGTTCAACCACAGAGGAGAGGTGGGAGAAGCTTCATAAGGTGTCGTAAGGGTGACGTAAAGGGTGACGTAAGATGTCGTAAGGGGGAAAAGCAGACACACACACACACACATCAATACAGTTGGCCTTGTCGTGACAGAAGGGACATAATAGTAGAAGCAGGCTAAAGCAGGATGGAACCCAAGGACATGTTAGTGTCAGTCTAATCCAACACACACACACACACACACACACAAACACGCATACATGTGTGGAAACACATACAAAGGCGCTATTTACAACCACACACACACACACACACACAATGAGGTGTGAATGCGGGTCTTACCCTACCGCTACTGCGGATGCTGGCTTTAACATTCCAATCCATCTCTCCCTCCATCTCTCCCTCCATCTCTCTCTCCCTCCCTCCCTCCCTCCCTCCCTCTCTCCAACTCTCTCTCTCTCCAGTATCAATTAATCACAGGCATCAGTCTGGTAAACACCACGTGACCTCACAGTCAGATAAAGGACACATACACACACACATACGGTTAACATCCATACACACGTTTGGGGGAAAAACCTCCACATTCCCACACACATTTGTTAGGCTAGATTTTACACAGAACATTCCACAGCATTCTCCCACCTTTCCTTCAACAAGAGGAGAAGTGAGTGTGAGTGTGAGTGTGAGTGTGAGTGTGAGTGTGTGTGTGTGTGTGTGTGTGTGTGTGTGTGTGTGTGTGTGTGTGTGTGTGTGTGTGTGTGTGTGTGTGTGTGTGTGTGTGTGTGTGTGTGTGTGTGTGTGCGTGCGTGCGTGCGTGCGTGCGTGCGTGCGTGCGTGTAAGAAGGAAGTTTAATTCTGTGGAGAGTGTTTATAAGGTCCAGAACAGCCCTCCACAGCAGGGGTAACACAAGGTCACACAGCCCAAAACACACACACACACAACAACACACACACACACACGGGCAGACACACACACCGTCTCACACATGGTCAGTTTGCGTCAACAGACAGGGGCAGAAGAGAATGAAAGCACTGGGGGCCATGATATTCCTCTTCTGTCCTGTCTTCTCATATCCTGTCTCTATCCCACTCTTTTTCCCTCTCTTTATTTCTCTCTCTCTACATCTCCCCTCTCCCCTCACGATGTACAACCACCCACACACCCACACACAATGTGGTAGTGTTGCACAGTATACCGAAACTTCTGTACTTTTTCTATGCTAGAACCTGAAAAACGGTTTGGTACTAGAATTTTAGTTACTTTCGGTACTTCTGTCAAGTGTTTCTCACGACATCTACTGATTGAGAGAGGATCAGGTCTGTCTATCAGAGCAGCCGATGTCCCCTTATTGCGCTGTGCCTGCTCCACTTACTCATTGCTACCTCTAGCCTGTCCTGAGGAACCACTGCACTCACTGGGAGTCTGGGCTGCATCACCACTTATGCTGTGCATAAGTTAACATAAGTTGAATAATGCAAAACAGCATGTAGTAATGTTAAAACTGTTAATTACTGTTCTCAAAACAATGTCCATTACAGGCTAGAACACTTTACAATGCAAGAAGATACCGGTAGCTTCCAGCTTTGTAGGCCAACTTTCCTTGCTAGCTTACATCAATTCACTACCCTAGTACCTTGTTTGTGATAATATGCTAAAAATAAAAACTATGTCAAATTGATTATATAATTGATTCATGAATGCATACATTAAAAAACCTAAAATTACAAATGTAATGATCTGTCTGGATCAAGTGCCATTCTGTGACTTTGGCTTATACGCCTTATTTTTTCCCTTGGTATCGTTTTGGTATTGAGTATCATGATGATATCGAGTATCGTGATACTAAAGCTGGTATCGAAGTCAAAGTTCTGGCATCACACTGTGGTGTGAATGCAGGGCAGGTCTCACCCTACTGCGGACACTGGCTTTAACATTCCAATCCATTTCTCCCTCCATCTACAGTATCCCTCCCTCTCTCCCTCCATCTCTCCTTCTTTCTCCATTATCAATTCATCACAGGCATCCGTCTGGTAAACACCACGTGACCTCACAGTCAGAGAGAGGACACATACACACACACATACAGTTAACATCAATACACACGTTTGGGGAAAAATCTCCACATTCCCACATGCATTCGTTAGGCTAGATTTTCCACAGAACATTCCACAGCATTCTCCCACCATTCCTTAAACAACAGGAGAACAGTGTGTGTGTGGTGTGTGTGTGTAGGAAGGAAGTTTCATTCTGTGGAGAGTGTTGTGTTTTATAAGGTCCAGAACAGCCCTCCACAGCAGGGGTAATACAAGGTCACACAGCCCAAAACACACACTTACATACAACACAAACCTACTCAACACAAAATACACACACAGCAACACACACCGTCTCACACATGGTCAGTTTGAGACAGACAGGAGCAGAAGAGGAGACTTTCATTCTGACACTGAAATACTATAAAACAAGGTTTGAATCACACAGTGACTCTTAAGAAATGTGGGCTTATGGGGGTCCCAATACTGAGAGTGTGTTACTGCAGTACCTGGGCAATACTGAGAAGCCATTTTGTGCCAGAAAGCTTTGAGTGCAGTGAGTAAGGCTGTCTTTCCCTCCCTGTCTATGTCACTGTGTCTCAAGGGACACACACAGACATGACACACACTGTGAAGACTGAAGCGAAGCATGAGTTTCGCCACAGCCTGAGAGAGGCCAGGCAGTCCTGCTAAAGAGACTCTCTCTCTCTCTCTCTCTCTCTCTCTCTCTCTCTCTCTCTCTCTCTCTCTCTCTCTCTCTCTCTCTCTCTCTCTCTCTCTCTCTCTCTCTCTCTCTCTCTCTCTCTCTCTCTCTCTCTCTCTCTCTCTCTCTCTCTCTCTCTCTCTCTCTCTCTCTCTCTCTCTCTCTCTCTCTCTCTCTCTCTCTCTCTCTCTCTCTCTCTCTCTCTCTCTCTCTCTCTCTCTCTCTCTCTCTCTCTCTCTCAAACTACTAGACATATTACAGAGCAAGCGATAAAGCTTCACCTGACACCGATGTTTGCTTTGTAGCACCTACATATGAAACACTATGGAGTCTTAAAGGAGGCCTGGGTGAGGTCAAAATGTCATAAATATGCCAACTTTAATACATAACAGGGTTAGCAATTCAAACCGGTATATTGCCACCATATTGGCTGTTTGATTCAATACAGTAGGTCTCCAGTTACGTGATGCATCCCAATTAAGTATTGGCATAATGATGTATTGCACTGTAGAATTGTGGAAACAGACAATCTTAAAAGACTCAATACTAAAGACTGTAAAGTCATACGCCGCATGAAAGCTATGCTGTCTCAATGCAGTGTATTTGCCAAACTCATATCTGTCCCCGTCATATCAATTTGTTACACTAACATCTGTCACTATGGACAACAGGGGTGTGCTCTCTCTCTGCCCTTCCCCCTTTCTCTCTCTGTCCTTCTCTCTGTCCTTCTCTCTGTCTCTCTTCAACTGAGATTAAAACAATGACTTGTATGCAGCTGTGTAGCCAGCTGTCACACTAAGGGAAAGAGAGGAGACCAAAGGGGGAGAAGAAATTGAGAGAGAGAGAGAGAGAGAGAGAGAGAGAGAGAGAGAGAGAGAGAGGGGAAGAGAAAGAGAGAGACTTTACCCCACACCCTTGATGCCCTCTTGTCTCTTCCCACCAAGGCTGGTAAATGAAGAAAGGATCTACTGCATATCTCTTTTCTCTATTTCCATCTCTCCATCTCTCTCACCTCTATCACTTTAGAATGTACTGTAAATGATTTGATGGCTCAACCGCATATCCTGAGAGGTACAAATATTTGGATCATTTTCAAACCTACTTTATGACAAATAGTCTAATAAATCTAATAAAAAAGTTCCCGCTCTCCCTCTCTCTCCACCTTTCTCTCTCTCATAGACCTCTTTCCCTCTCTCGCTCTCCTTCTCCCCCTCTCTCTCCCTCTCTCTCCACCTTTCTCTCTCTCATAGACCTCTTTCCCTCTCTCGCTCTCCTTCTCCCCCTCTCTCTCCCTCTCTCTCCACCTTTCTCTCTCTCATAGACCTCTTTCCCTCTCTCGCTCTCCTTCTCCCCCTCTCTCTCCCTCTCTCTCCACCTTTCTCTCTCTCATAGACCTCTTTCCCTCTCTTGCTCTCCTTCTCCCCCTCTCTCTCCCTCTCTCTCCACCTTTCTCTCTCTCATAGACCTCTTTCCCTCTCTCGCTCTCCTTCTCCCCCTCTCTCTCCACATTTCTCTCTCTCATAGACCTCTTTCCCTCTCTTGCTCTCCTTCTCCCTCTCTCTCCCTCTCTCTCCACCTTTCTCTCTCTCATAGACCTCTTTCCCTCTCTCGCTCTCCTTCTCCCCCTCTCTCTCCCTCTCTCTCCACCTTTCTCTCTCTCATAGACCTCTTTCCCTCTCTCGCTCTCCTTCTCCCCCTCTCTCTCCCTCTCTCTCCACCTTTCTCTCTCTCATAGACCTCTTTCCCTCTCTCGCTCTCCTTCTCCCCCTCTCTCTCCCTCTCTCTCCACCTTTCTATCTCTCATAGACCTCTTTCCCTCTCTCGCTCTCCTTCTCCCCCTCTCTCTCCCTCTCTCTCCACCTTTCTCTCTCTCATAGACCTCTTTCCCTCTCCTTCTCCCCCTCTCTCTCCCTCTCTCCCTCTGTGTTTCTGCCAAAGTACATTGCTCTGCAATTCTATCTGGAGTTTAAACACCATTGGAACAAAACGTACCTGCAAATGCCAACACAATCTATTTAATCAAATAAGCGTCAACACACCAAAGCCACAGAATGAAATAAGCCCTTTGCAACCGTTTACTCCCTTTACACAACAAACTAAACTCCATTGAAATGTATTTACCTGTATTTTACACCTGACCCAACCTCTCGAGTTCTCTTGTGCCAAACCTTCGTACAACACATGAAAGAAAGACCAAAGTTGTCGAATAGGCCATAAACCTTCACATATTCCGCTACTATAGCAACTTAAAGTGATCAGATACTTACACACTGCTTGTATGGACCTTTTCAGTGTTCCTTGCCTCAGTGTCTCTATGTCTGACCAATTAACTGACTGACTGACTGACTGACTGATCAACTTGAAAGGAGAGTGGGGCGAAGAGAGAGAGGCGGAGGAGAAGAACACTCAAACTCTCCAGGTTCAATGAGCTGTTGGATGCATGCTCCGCTCTTCGTATCGACCCTCGACACATTCCGAGGCATATAGCGGACATCTGGTAGGGTGGATTATGGGCAATCAACCGAGATTAAACGATTCCATTTGATCATGGTCCCTGCGGAGCCACGGGAATAACACAGATTACGCTTCAATCTACAGTACAGTGTGTGTGTGTATGTGTGTGCGTGTGCATGTGACCAGCCTTAACCAGGGGGATAATAGATTACCGTTCGATCTACAGTGTGGATTACGAGCGCACCACGCCTCCAGCAGAACACAGCCTATAGGAATTTAAACTTCCTTAAATGATTCTTACTCCTTAATCCTGCTTCCTGTGTGTGCGTGTGTGTGTGTCTAGACTGTATATATTTATTTCTAGCCATGAGGCATTGGATTACAGCATGGTAATTCCTCCATAACCTCCTCTGATATCTATCTACCAGAGATATGATTCTGATCTAACCGACATGGTGGCAGGACCACTGCATGTCCATTTGTCCAAATAGGCCGCTCGGCCCATAGAATTAGAACAAGATTGAGATCGGCACTCGCACAAACATGAGCACACCCCACACACCCCTGTGTGGTGTGTGTGAACGTGTGCATGTGTGCTGCTTGCATGAGCATTTGTATGAGAAGGTGTGTGTGTGTGTCTGAGAGTGGTGTGTGTGTGTATGTGTGAAAGAGAGAGAGAGAGAGAGAGAGAGAGAGAGAGAGAGAGAGAGAGAGAGAGAGAGAGAGAGAGAGAGAGAGAGAGAGAGAGAGAGAGAGAGAGAGAGAGAGAGAGAGAGAGAGAGAGAGAGAGAGAGAGAGAGAGAGAGAGAGAGAGAGCGCGAGAGAGAGAGAGAGTGAAGAGAGAGAAGAGAGAGAGAGAGAGAGAGAGAGAGAGAGAGAGAGAGAGAGAGAGAGAGAGAGAATCCTCTGGGCATCAGTCCCCTCATTCACTCCCTCTGGAGAACCACTGCTAGGGAAAAAGGAAGATGAGAAGAGGAGAAAAGAGAGGGGGGGGAGGAGGAGGAGGAGGGGAACAGTTTTCACCTGTCAAGTATTTTCTAATCAGTGCAGATGAAGAGGAAGAAATGAGGAGAGGACAGATTGTTAAGCTTTCTTTGAGAAAGAGCCAGATAGTCATTGTAGCCTACTCATCCTCCCTACAACCCTATCCCTCTTTCCTACAGCATCCCTTCCTTATTTACTCTTCTTTAATAAGGCTTGGTAACAGGAACACCAAAGGCTATTCTGATGCAACAGCAGAAGCTACGGTTCTGTTTAGAAAGCTAAATTACACACATGGGGCTGCGTCTCAAATGGCACCCTATTCCCTCTGTAGTGCACTACTTTTGACCAGAGCCCATAGGAAATAGGGTGTCATTTTGGATGCAGCCATGCATCTATATTTTTTTATTTAATTAAATGAAATTATAATGAATCGTCTGTCTGGGTATCTGGTTCTGCTCCATTATGTTGTTTATGTCTCTAGTTGCTTTCAGGGGGGCTTTCCAAGGCTGTGTCGCAAATAGCCCCATATTCCCTATATAATGGTCATAACTTAACTCAAATAATCATAATTTTGATTGCAAGAAAGCTTACAAAACAGAGATTGAACTCCTCAAGAAGGAAAACCTCTGTCTGTTGTTGTCACGCCCTGACGTATGGAACTCTTGTTTGTTGAGTCAG
This sequence comes from Coregonus clupeaformis, assembly GCF_020615455.1. Classification (NCBI taxonomy): domain Eukaryota; kingdom Metazoa; phylum Chordata; class Actinopteri; order Salmoniformes; family Salmonidae; genus Coregonus; species Coregonus clupeaformis. The sequence goes on along the minus strand of NC_059199.1, from coordinate 22,951,448 downwards.
GGTGTGGAAATCTATGTTGTATATTCTATGTTTATGTTCTAGTTATTCTATTTCTATGTCTGGCCGGGTATGATTCCCAATCAGAGGCAGCTGTCGCTCATTGTCTCTGATTGGGGATCATACTTAGGTAGCCTATTGCCTACTGTGTATTGTGGGATCTTGTTCCTGTTAGGCTGGTATGTGTATAGCCCTTTGGACTTCACGTTACGTTGTTTCTTGTTTTGTTGAATGTTTATTTAGTTAATAAACAAGTACACTTTTCACGCTGCACCTTGGTCCGATCCGTCTCTCAACGATCGTGACAGTTGTATAACAAAAAGAGACTTAAAGAGAATCAAGTGGGATGATGTCCTGAACTCCGAAGACATGGACAATAATTGTGACATAATAACAACACTCATTAATTTAAAAACAAAGTATACTAAGACAATACTAAGAAAAATATAAATAATAGCCTACCGTTGTTAAGTAGGTCTAAGCCCTTAGATGGCGATATCTACTACGCTAACATACTATATGGAATTGTTTTCAGACGGTAATACCATGCATCATTTAGCTATTTGATTTAGATTTTCTAGGACCCTTGTAGGTATCCCGAAAAAATGTAAGAATTACTTGATGAACCATTGAATTTGGCCTTTACTCTTATAGCACTGAATAACACATTCCTACATGGCAAAACAGATAGTCAAACATTTGATCAAAAGGAAGTATGTTGTAAAGCATCTGTTCTATATCTGAGAGGTCTAAGGGAAAAAAAATGTAGACCCATATATAACGACTTTAATCTAGTGATGGGACGTTCGGCTCTTTTTACTGTCTCAGATCTCTTCGTTCATTTGAGTCACGCAGGACCCCCTACCGGTGAACGATGAACTGAAAACTCAAAAGAGTCATGATTCTACAAGCTTCTCCTTCACATGTCATTCACCATAGCGGGCTTATTTGAGCTGCCATTTGTGACTGAGACTTGTAAACCTGTGCTTTAAACAATGTACATTTGTTGATTAATAGGCATACAAATACGATTATTTTTTGATACATTTGAAACGAGGTCTAGTTGTGGCCGCAAACGGACTAGATTGTGAACGACTCTTGGCGGAATGCATTGCTTGACTGCCGTGAGGGTGATAAGCACAGTGTCGTTCATGAACTTCAGCCCCCCAAACGATTTGTTCTCGAGTTGGAGGTTGTTGAAGTGGAAACGTCTAGGAGCAACAACAGCTCCGCCACGAAGTGGTAGGCCACACAAGCTCACAGAACGGGACCGCAGAGTGCTGAAGCGAGTAACGCATAAAAATCATCTGTCCTTGGATGCAACACTTACTACCGAGTCAGCACAATAACTGTTTGTCGGGAGCTTCATGAAATGGGTCTCCATGGTCGAGCAGCCGTATACAAGCCTAAGATCACCATGCGCAATGCCAAGCATCGGCTGGAGTGGTGTAAAGCTCACCGCCATTGGACTCTGGAGCAGTGGAAACGTGTTCTCTGGAGTGATGAATCACGCTTCACCATCTGGAAGTCCGACGGACGAATCTGGGTTTGGCGGCTGCCAGAAGAACGCTACCTGCCCCAATACATAGTGCCAACTGTAAAGTTTGGTGGAGGAGGAATAATGTTCTGGGGCTGTTCTTCGTGGTTCAGGCTCCTTAGTTCCAGTGAAGGGAAACCTTAACACCACAGAATACAATGACATTCTAGCCAATTATGTGCTTCCAACTTTGTGACAACAGTTTGGGGAAGGCCCTTTCCTGTTTCACCATGACAATACCCCCGTGCACAAAACGAGGTCCATACAGAAATGGTTTGTCGAGATCAGTGTGAAAGAACTTGACTGGCCTGCCCAGAGCCCTGACCTCAATCCCATCGAACACCTTTGGGATGAACACCGACTGCGAGCCAGGCCTGATCGCCCAACATCAGTGCCCGACCTCACTAATGCTCTTGTGGCTGAATGGAAGCAAGTCCCCGCAGCAATGTTCCAACATCTAGAGGAAAGCCTTCCCAGAAGACTGGAGGCTGTTATAGCAGCAAAGGGGGGACCAACTCCATATTAATGCCCATGATTTTGGAATGAGATGTTCGACGAGCAGGTGTCCACATATTTTTGGTCATGTAGTGTATTTTAACATCAACAATAACACATTTGATTAATTTATCAATAAACCAAGGTATCTTACCAAAGTAATGGAAGTCAGCTGTTGTTACCCCGATTTTCGAGTCTGGAGATTGTTTTATGGTCAATAATTATAGAAGTATTTTGCCAATAATTTCAATGGCTGCAGAGAGGATAGTTGCTGAGCAATTGACTGATCACTTGAATACTAGTGAATTCACATTACAACCCATACTATTTGGCTTCAGAGCTAACCATTCAGCAAACTGTTATTGTTTGGAGTTTATGATCAGAAACCGAATACTCATCAACTTTGTTTAATTCTCAAGAAACACAATTTGTTACGTTTTGAAAGTTTTTGAACATTTTCAAATGTAAAGGTGCTTTTTAAATGTTTACATGGACTTGCTCCATAACCCTTAAGCAGTCAAGTGATTACTTTACTATCTATAGGGTCACATACCAGGGGAGCAGTGAATGGAAACTGTAGGGTTCCTGTGTATAGAACAGCTTTTGCCCAACCTGCATTTTCTGTAAAAGCTGTTCACCACTGGAACCAACTTCCAACTTCCAGGCTAGTCTAAGTTATTTTACACAAAAAGTGAAAAGTGATTTAAAGAACAGCAGGTTTGTTTTTGTTGCTGTTTTTTACTATAGTATGTGTTTTTACAACTCATATGTTCAATAGCAATGTGTCCGATGATTATTATATGCAATGTCTTGACAAGTTTCTGTCCTAACATTTTCATAATTTTTTGTTTTCTGTTTGTATATAATGTTTTTCTTGTTTATATACAGTACGTACTGCAGACGGAAATTAGTAGTTGGTACAACACATATTTTCTTAAGTGTACTGAGACTGTTTTGTTGTACATTGTACTTGTTCAAATAAACTTAATAATCATGCACTACTTTTAACTAGAGCCCTATGAGCCCTGGTCAAGAGTAGTGCATTATACAGGGAACAGTGTGCCATTTGGGACAAATCCAAATCCATCTAATAACCAGCATCCTTATTCAAACATTCACAGTGTGTGTGCGTGCGTGTGTGTGTTGAAAACCATTCCCACGCTCTTAATGTGCTGAGTGCCACTGATGGCATTTGACCAGCAGGAACACGTCTCGGGCTGATGACCTCATTTGTTGTTGTTCTGTTGATTGGCTCCTCTAATGGGAGGTCCTGATTGGCCGTGGCTCAGGTCATTAATCTGGTGTCAAAGTAATTTGAGGGACACAACAAGCCCTCTAGAAAACTACAGAGCACTTCTAGAACCCTTTTAAAACCTCTCAGAACTCTTCTAGAGCTATTCAGACACCCCACTATAATCCTGATTGTAAAGTAACAAGGGGGACCTCAGCTAAGAGGAGAACAGGGACAGAGATAGCGAGATGAAGTCTGAAGATTAGGGGAGGGAGGCCCTCTACGATTTAGATTAAGATAAATAAGAGATATATTTAGGAAGTAATAGCCCCCAAACTAAGGGCAAGGATTCAAGGGTGAGGGTTGCTTGTTCCAGGGGGTGAAAAGTGGCAAATCTCACGGGGGGAGACCAACTGCTACTACGAAAAAGGGGTGACTCTGGTTAGTCTGGAGGATATGTAACCTGCCACCTGCTACTGTGCTTCAGCCCTCCCTGCTCAGACAGACAGAGAAAAGGGTTTAATACATCACTGCGGATAACATACAGACTCTCTCTCTCTCTCTCTCTCTCTCTCACTCACTCACTCACACACACACACACACACACACACACACACACACCTCAGGCTGTGTGTGTGTAGTCTGATACCCTCCCCACAGTGCCAAGTCTGCTCTCTCACACATTCTTCCTGACCATGAAAATTCTATTAACCCACAGAGCACAGAAGGCTGTTACTATGGGACACACAGCCTGGAAAGAACTAAATAACTTTAGAACTAGCAAACTTTAGAACTCTTCAAACTTTAAAATTATGGAAGAGTGGAATGGAGTCCAACAAGTACAAAAAGTCACAAACCACCTTTTCATACCCAGAGGGCAAAGTTATCAACAAAGGAAATGTATATTTTATAACTTTTGTTCAGTTAGTACAAACTACACACACAGGCAGAACAATAAAGCCTAGACTATAAAGTTGAAGTAAGCATTCCATTTTGTGACACTTAATCTCCAGTGTATTTCTGTCTGTCTAACACAAACAGGCAGTGAGCAATGACAACCTTCACAAGATCAAGTCTTTCTGCATCAATACCATCACACACACGCACGCACACAAACACCATCTCTTCACAACTGGCTGCCTTTCTGAAACATGTCACTCACAGGTACAAAGGTGTTATGACAAACCTTAGACCCCACTGGGCACGCACTGGTTGAATCAACGTTGTTTTCACGTCATTTCAATGAAATGACGTGGAATCAACGTGGAATAGATGTTGAATTGACGTCTGTGCCCAGTGGGAAGTGTCAATGCTAAACTCTGTGAGCTATAGCTGCCACACAGTCTATGTCATTCTAAGTAAATTTTTCTTTCCCTCCAGCAGTCAAGACATGGCCCCCCCGTGTAGCTCAGTTGGTAGATCATGGTGTTTGCAACGCCAGGGTTGTGGGTTCAATTCCCAAGGGGGGCCAGTATGAAAGAAAAAAAATGTATGCACTCACTAACTGTAAGTCGCTCTGGATAAGAGCGTCTGCTAAATTACTAAAATGTTTTTTTTTTAATGTAAAAACATCCCAAATGCACCCAATTCTCTATATAGTGCACTACTTTTGACCAGAGCCCTATGGCCCCTGGTCAGAAGTATTGCACTATATAGGGAATAGGAAGCCATTCGGGACACAATAATGAATAATGCATGGCACAGTTTCCAATGCGTCAACAACAGGCAATATCTCTGCTGGCTTTTGTTCAAAACAGCAGTTCTGAGAAGTACTAGAAGGTGAGTCACCTTGTAGAGAAAGAGAGAGGGAAGGAGAGAATGAAGGAGGGAGGAAGAGAGAGAGCTACCTGTCTCCACCTACCTGTGTGTTGCTAAGCGTGCAGAAGGAGGTAGAGAGAGAGAGAGAGAGGTGCGTCTCTGTCTATCCAATGTCGGAATGGAGGGAAGAGGGAAACGGAGGAGTGGAGGCTGAATTTGGGGGCTTAGAAGAAGGAGGGAGGGAGGGAGGGGGGAGGGAGGGAGGGAGGGGGGAGGGAGGGAGGGAGGGGGAGAAAATGTAGGGGCTAAGATTAAGGATAGCGGGAGGGGGGTGAGGGGGATAGGAGAGAGGGTAGGAGGGAGAGGGGGAAGGAGGGAGAGAAGAGGAGGGTAGAGTCCCTCCCTCTTCTGTGATTCTCTAACTCAAGCCAGACTTTTAGTAATCCCCAGGGACACAGTTTGAAGGAGAGGAACTCTATCTCTCTCTCCCTCTCTCTCTCTCTATCTCCACCCTCTCTTCCTCCCTCCCTCTCTCTCTGTCTCTCTCTCTTCATCCCTCTTTCTTCATCCTTCTCCCTCTCTTCATCCCTCTTTCTTCATCCTTCTCCCTCTCTCTCTCCATTCCTCTCTCTCTCCAATCATGGGAGCCATTTCCTGACAATATTGAGAGGGGATTAGCAAGAGGGGGAGGCAGGGGAGGAGAGAAGAGGAGGGGGGGCAGAGGGAGGAGAGGACAAGAGAGGTGGAGGCACTAAAGAGGCCCTCAAATCCCAATGAACTCAAAGTTATTAAAGAGGAAGCTGAGAGGCAGGACCAATGCAGCACAACACCCACAGCAGTATACACAAATAAATCATGGTGAATCATGCTCGAGACCTGAAGACTTGCATTGTATTCCCAAGCTAATGCCTACACTTTAACTCAATTGGCTAACACAGTCTTGTGGCGCACATGGAGAAGATCCGAATTTGAACCTCAGTTGGTCACACACACACACAAACATAAATTGTAGAATAATAGTGAAGACATCAAAACTATGAAATAACACATATATAATCATGTAGTAACCAATAAAGTGTTAAACAAATCAAAATATATTTTATATTTGAGATTCTTCAAATAGCCACCCTTTGCCTTGATGACAGCTTTGCACACTATTAGCATTCTCTCAACCAGCTTCATGAGGAAGTCACCTGGAATGCATTTCAATTAACAGGTGTGCCTTGTTAAAAGTTAATTTGTGGAATTTCTTAATGCGTTTGAGCCAATCAGTTGTGTTGTGACAAGGTAGGTAGCTTAGTGGTTAAGCGCGTTGTGCCAGTAACCGAAAGGCCGCTGGTTCTAATCCCTGAGTCGACTAGGTGAAAAATCTGTCGATGTGCCCTTGAGCAAGGCACTTAACCCTAATTGCTCCTGTAAGTCGCTCTGGATAAGAGCGTCTGCTAAATGACTTAAATGTAAAATGTAGGGGGGGTATAAAGAAGATAGCCCTATTTGGTAAAAGACCAAGTCCATTTTATGGCAAGAACAGCTCAAATAAGCAAAGACAAACGACAGTCCGTCATTACTTTAAGACATGAAGGTCAGTCAATCCGGAAAATGTGAAGAACTTTGAACGTTTCTTCAAGTGCAGTTGCAAAAACCATCAAGCGCTATGATGAAACTTGCTCTCATGAGGACCGCCACAGGAAAGGAAGACCCAGAGTTACCTCTGCTGCATAGGATAAGTTCATTAGAGTTACCAGCCTCAGAAATTGCAGCCCAAATAAGTGCTTCAAGTAACAGACACATCTCAACAGAGGAGGAGACTGCGTGAATCAGGCCTTCATGGTCGAATTGCTGCAAAGAACCCACTACTAAAGGACACCAATAAGAAGAAGAGACTTGCTTCGGCCTAGAAACACGAGCAATGGACATTAGACCGATGGAAATCTGTTCTTTGGTCTGTATGTGTAGTTCCCACCATGATGCATGGAGGAGGAGGTGTGATGGTGTGGGGGTGCTTTGCTGGTGACACTGTCTGTGATTTATTTAGAATTCAAGGCACACTTAACGAGCATGGCTACCACAGCATTCTGCAGCGATACGCCATCCCTTCTGGTTTGGTCTTAGTGGGACAATCATTTGTTTTTCAACAGGACAATGACCCAACACACCTCCAGGCTGTGTAAGGGCTATTTGACCAAGAAGGAGAGTGATGGAGTGCTGCATCAGATGACCTGGCCTCCACAATCCCCCGACCTCAACCCAATTGAGATGGTTTGGGATGAGCTGGACCGCAGAGTGAAGGAAAAGCAGCCAACAAGTGCTCAGCATATGTGGGAACTCCTTCAAGACTGTTGGAAAAGCATTCCAGGTGAAGCTGGTTAAGAGAATGCCAAGAGTGTGCAAAGCTGTCATCAAGGCAATGGGTGGCTACTTTGAAGAATCTCAAATATATTTTGATTTGTTTAACACTTTTTTGGTTACTACATGATTCCATATGTGTTATTTCATAGTTTTGATGTCTTCACTACTATTCTATAATGCAGAAAATAGTTAAAATAAAGAAAAACCCTTGAATGAGTAGGTGAGTCCAAACTTTTGACTGGTACTGTACATACGTGCACACACTACACAGCAGAAACTAGTCCTTCAGACTTCAGCTCTTTGGTTTGCCTGCAGTCAAAACACAGTAGAGACAGAACAATGCTTTCCTCTTAAAGTGGAATTGATTCACTGCATTTAGAAATGGAGACTACTGAGTTAATTTCTGTCTATCCTCAGGGTACTGTCTGTCTACGTGTGAAAACAGGGGTTAGGTGTCTCACTTACCATCCAAACGAAATAAACAAAAGTCAGTCCCCGAAAAACACCAGATTAAAGAAAATCAACTCTGACATGTGTAAAGAGAAACAGATGAGAGGAAAAGAAAGAAGGGATGGATGGAGGGATGACGTAAGAGTGGGGCAGCGGTCTAAGGCACTGCATCTCAGTGCTGGAGGCGTCACTACAGACCCTGGTTCGATCCAGGGCTGTATCACAACTGGCTGTGATCGGGAGTCCCATAGGGCGGCGCACAATTGGCCCAGCGTCGTCCGGGTTAGAGGAGGGTTTGGCCGGGGTAGGCCATCATTGTAAATAAGAATTTGTTCTTAACTGACTTGCCTAGTTAAATAAATAAAAATTAAGAGAGAGAGACGGTTAACGGGCCGTCATATTGGCGGCCACAGCAGGGGGATAGAGAGAGAGAGCTTATCATTTTTTGTTATATGTATACTTTGACAATGTAAGTATTTGAACTTGCCATGTCAATAAAGTCTACTGAATTGACTTGAATTGAATTGAGAGAGAGAGGAGGTGATATGAAAACTATGGGTAGGCCTACACAACAGTAGTGTTTAGTAGCAGGGCCAAATACTATAAAGCAGGAGGAGGAGGAGTAAACTTCTGGTAAACTCACTCAGAAAGGGACAGAAAGAAGAAGAGGGTTGGAATTCAACCTCTAATAAACTCTCTTTAAGTGAAGGAAGAGAGTGGTAGGGAAAGAGTGGTAGAAAGAAAAGGGAGGAAACAGTGGGAAAGAAAAGGGGAAAGACAGAGTTAGAGGGTCTGAGAGAGAGAAAGAGGGGGAGTAAGGAAGATGGAGAGAGAGAGCAAGAGAGAGCGAGCGAGAGAGAGAGAGAGAGAGAGAGAGAGAGAGAGAGAGAGAGAGAGAGAGAGAGAGAGAGAGAGAGAGAGAGAGAGAGAGAGAGAGAGAGAGAGAGAGAGAGAGAGAGAGAGAAAGAAATGTATAACACAATGACAAAGGGACCCTGTATAACTGCGTAAGGTGACTCCAGTGTTGTCCAGCAGCATCTTAGTGGGTGGGCCCTGGAACAGGAGTGTATTACGCTGTACACCGTCGCCCCTGCAGCACCATGCACCTGGCCCAACACTCACCCTGTAACCCTTACTCAGCAGGAGGGAAATGTGATATATGATAGAGGGATGGAGAGAGGGGTGGAGGGATGAATAATGACTGTTTCTCTTATCGTCTGGCGGGATTGGTGGTGGTCAGAGAGTTTACTAAGACAAGGGTTGGTCACATCTCACTACACCCACCCACACACACCTGGTTCAGAAACAGGTATGTTTCATGTTCTTTTAAATGGCACTTCCTTCATGAATAGAAATGCCAGAAAATGGGTGTCTGAATGCTTCACCAGTCTGTGTGTAGCTAGCTGGTAGCGCAGAGAGACTGAGGTAGAGACTGTAGGTGTCACATTGTTAAATGGCATATTTTATATGGAAATGCCATAGAAAGGGTGGGTTTGAATGCCTCATAGTGTGCTGTCCCCTGTATGTCTGTCTGTATGTCTGTCTGCAGTTAAAACACAGTAGAGACAGAACAATGCTTTCCTCTAAAAGTGGAATTGATTCACTGCATGTGGCAGTGGAGACTACTGAGTTAATTTCTGTCTATCCTCAGTGTACTGTCTGTCTGTCTGCCTGGCTGTAACCAGTTTCATTTAATCCCTTTCTCCTTCCCTCCTAACAGTGTTGTCTACAGTACTGTATGACCTGGAGTGAGCTAGAAACACTGGAGAACAGCCATCTCCTCTCTCCTCCCTCCTTTGCTTCTGCTCTCCTTCTCTCCCTTTCGTTCCGCCTACCCTCCCTCCTTTCCTCTCCTCCCTTGCTGTTCTGTCACTTCTATATGCCATCCCCGATGACAATCTTTCCCATCTCACTCTGTCTCTCCTTCATGCTATGATCCATATTTCCCTTTCCCCTTCTTCCTCTCCTCTCTTCACCCCTCCATTTTTAATCTTCCCTTTATCTTTCCTCCTTATTAACTCACTCTTCTTTCCATGCTCTCTCCCTTTCTCTCTCGCTCTCCCTCTCTTCCTTCCCTCCCTCGTTTCTCCCTTACCCTCTCCCTGTCTCTTGCCTGTGGGGAGTGTTAGTGATAGGGGGGATATTCCAGTGATGGCACACACACACGATAGCTGTCCAAGCCACAGCCCACTTTCATTATCCCTAGCGTTATAAACACTCTTGGCGCCTGGGGGGCACACGTACACACACACACACACAGATAGAGACATACTCTCAGGCATGTGTATATAAACACTCACATGCCTGCGTATGCATAACAACACACATTTGTACACACACACCATATCGTCATCAGCCATTATTGAGCTATCCCATCCCACAGCGGATAAGACAAAAACACACACACACACAGTAGAAAACCAAAACACTACAACAGAAACAGCAGGCCTAATCCTTTAAAGAGAGGAGTGCTGAACACTGGGGGGAAAAGACCTCTCTCTCTCTCTCACCCATCTCCTAATCGGGTGAGTGCTTTCTCTCCCTCTGTTTCCTTCCCTCCCCCTATTCCCTTTGCCCATCTCCCTCTCTTTTTTCCATGATGTCAAGTACTAAGACTGAAACTAACCTCACAAGCTGTGAAGACCTCTTTACTCTATGTCATACTCACTCCATACTGTCTAGGGAGTAAACAATGTCAGTGAATGCACTATTTTCTATGTACTGTACTCTCCTGCTCCCCAGTGGACACATAAATAATTGCAACCATGCGTAGTGCATACGTAGACATTAGGCAACATTTTTTACATTTACATCATTTAGCAGACGCTCTTATCCAGAGCGACTTACAGTTAGTGAGTGCATACATTTTCATACTGCCCCCCTGTGGGAATCAAACCCACAACCCTGGCGTTGCAAACGCCATGCTCTACCAACTGAGCTACACGGGACTGCATCAGTTGGGCTGCGTTTGGACCGATGGCCCGATTCTGGTCTTTTTTTCACTGGTTGGTCTTTTGACCAAGCAGACATAAATTGCAATACACTTCTCCTATTGAACAGAAAGATACAATCTCCCACAAAAAGCTGCAGTATATATCATCTATTTAATAGTAATATTTGAACCCTTGCAACGAGGAACCATATATGTACTTCTTGAAAAATTCTGATACTGTCAAATATGTATATCTTTTTTTTATGTGTATAGCATATCAAGAGTGTAATTATTGAAAGATCAATGTCATCACACTTCTCTCTTTCAATTATACTTGCTAGTTTTTGATTACATACAAGTCTATTTTTTACAAAAACGCACATGATTCTTCCCTACTGGTTGAATCAACGTTGTTTCCACGTCATTTCAACCAACAAATTCAATGTGATGAGGTTCAATCAATGTGTAAAACTGATTGGATTTGAAAAAAGTAATCAACTTAACCTTTTTATGCACGTGATGTCAGAATGCACTCAGTAAACATGTTTCCATCCACAGTTTTATTGTATAAAAAAATCACTACAGCTGGGATGGAAACATTAATTTTCGGTGTTATTTTAAAAATGCAGACAGATAATTTGTTCAATCTTTTTTTGTCTGTAAAATGTATTATGTAGGAAATGGCGGTGGAAACACCTTTATGCGCAAATATTGATATAATAACCATCATATCGAAGTAAAATTGGAGTCACACGATGATATGGTGTGTGGTCCTCCCACTACGACTCGGGAAACCATGCAGTTTATTAGGCTACAGATTAAATAAAATTATGATGAGAAGTGCACAGTGATGAGCTTGATGCTCCTTTCCAATAAATATCGAGGGTCTTATTCTGGTGACATGATGATCAATGCTTGACTGCCATTTGACAAATAAAAATATTATTGCTCTCATCCATAATAATCTCATGATGTAGACTAGCCTACCCGCACTGTATCTGCTAGCTGTTGGCTAGAGCGCAGGTGCCAAGACCAGAGTAGGCACATTTGCTATTTAACACAACAGTTTTTGTGACAAAACCATTGGTCAAGTTGTTATTTTTATTCGGTACATGAAAACTTAAGCAAAAAAGTACATTTCGTGTGCACTACATCATCACACTCAGATTTTTATCTGCAACAAGTCTGTTTAGTGGAAAAATACCACTGGTGGGAAAATGCGCATATTTTTTTTATGCGGATTCTATAATATTTGCATGAAAATCTGTCACCAATTGGATGCAAACATAACGAGTGTTCCACAATTTGATTGTTACGCAACAGGACAGTTAACCATAGACATACAGTGCCTTTGGAAAGTATTCAGACCCCTTTACTTTTTCCACATTTTGTTACATTACAGCTTTATTCTAATTTTTTTTTTTTTTTTATCCTCAGCAATCTACACACAATACCCCATAATGACAAAGCGGAAACAGGTTTTTAGAATATTTTGCACATTTATTAACAATAATAAACAGAAATACCTTATTTACATAAGTATTCAGCCCCTTTGCTATGAGACTCGAAATTGAGCTCAGGTGCATCCTGTTTCCATTCATCATACTTGAGATGTTTCTTCAACTTGATTGAAGTCCACCTGTGGTAAATTCAATTGATTGGACATGATTTGGATAAAGGAACACACCTGTCTTTATAAAGGTCCCACAGATGACAGTGCATGTCAGAGCAAAAACCAAGCCATGAGATCGAAGGAATTGTCCGTAGAGCTCCGAAACAGGATTGTTTCGAGGCACAGATCTGGGGAAGGCACCAAAACATTTATGTAGCATTGAAAGTCCCCAAGAACACAGTGGCCTCCATCATTCTTAAATGGAAGAAGTTTGGAACCACCAACACTCTTCCCAGCGAAGCATGGTGGTGGCAGAATCATGCTGTGGAGATATTATTCAGCGGCATGGACTGGGAGACTAGACAGGATCGAGGCAAAGATGAACGGAGCAAAGTACAGAGAGATCCTTGATGAAAACCTGCACCGGAGCACTCAGGACCTCAGACTGGGGTCGAAGGTTCACCTTCCAACAGGACAACGACCCTAAGCACACAGCCAAGACAACGCAAGAGTGGCTTTGGGACAAGTCTCTGAATGTCCTTGAGTGGTCCTTGAGTGGTCCTTGTCCTTGAGTGGTCCAGCCAGAGCCCGAACTCTGCAACGCTCCCCATCCAACCTGACAGAGCTTGAGAGGATCTGCAGAGAAGAATGGGAGAAACTCCCCAAATACAGGTGTGCCAAGCTTCTAGTGTCAGACCCAAGAAGACTCGAGGCTGTAATCGCTGCCAAAGGTGCTTCAACAAAGTACTGAGTAAAGGGTCTGAATACTTATATAAATGTAATATTTCATTTATTAATTTTTTTGACATTTGAATAAAAACGGTTTTTGCTTTGTCATTATGGGGTATTGTTTTAGAATAAGGCTGTAACCTAGCAAAATGTGGAAAAAGTCAAGGAGTCTGAATACTTTCCGAAGGCACTGTAACCCACACTGCTTTTAAACCAGGTCACACTGCCTGCTGATTATCTATAGGCTGTTTCAAATTATTACGTTTTTATATTTTAACGCCTTTTTCTATCTTGTCTCATCGCTGCAACTCCCCAATGGGCTCAGGAGGCGAAAGTCGAGTCATATGCCCTCCGAAACATGACCTGCCAAACCGCGCTTCTTAACACCCGCCTGCTTAACCTTGAAGCCAGCCACACCAATGTGTCGGAGGCCTTAAATGTATTAAATGTATTTTCAAACAACAGTTTGAACAGGCAGTTTGAAATTAGGTGTGTTTTTCCTCCACATTAATTCACGTAGAAGTAGCCCATTTCACTGTGGCGGATAATTTACATTTAAGGCATGCTATGCTAATGTAAGGCGAGGATTAGCTAGATGAGCCGGACAAACTTATCTCTTTAATGAGAGCCCAAGCAAAATATATTAATAACTAACCCAAGATAGTTCATCTGTGCGGTTTACAGTGGGAGCAAATGAAGCATGGTGGGCAAAGCCAAGCACGAGCTAGCGAGATCCTATTGGTGAGTTGTAGCATGTATTTGCATATTTCCGATAGGGAACGCCTCCTCTGGGAAGTGCGCGAGAGAACAAACTTAATTAGACCTTGCGCTCCTTCTAAATAACGCAATGTTTTAAAACTTTGGCAAAGTGTCATGTATATAAAACTTAGTGCATTGTGTTCGTAACAGATTGTAGTTTTGGGAACAGAACCATTTATTGAGATCAGATGTTTCATCGATGAGGAAATTAGCAGAATGTCAGCCCAGTTTCACCTAGTTGCATCCTCTCCCACTACCCGCGACTGGACTTCCTCTCACTACCATATTTGGTGGTGAGAAAATGTTCTAAACGGATGTTTCGCTTTATAGCCCCTGTGACGTGTCTGGGTTTCCCCTTTTATCTGTGCCCAAGCATTCCCCCAATGTTTCCCAGGTCAAGTATGCAGACATTTGCGCATCTCCAGTCAGAACAGAACCTGCACAAACTTTTCCCCCCCTGGCGCATTTTCCGGCTGGTGCCCACATTGCCTTCATTATTGTTTTCCTTACTAATAATAACTTTGGACATGTGTGCGATCCTATCAAAGTAAGTGCCTTATAATGTTATCATAATAGTTTCTGTATATAGTGATATGGCGTGTCTACTGTAGCACCCCGTGTGTACACTACCGTTCAAAAGTTTGGAGTCACTTAGACATTTCCTTGTTTCCAAAGAAAAGTAATTTTTTTGTCCATTAAAATAACATCAAATTGATCAGAAACACAGTGTAGACATTGTTAATGTTGTAAATGGCTATTGTAGCTGGAAACGGCTGATTTTGTATGGAATATCTACATAGGCGTACAGAGGCCCATTATCAGCAACCATCAGTCCTGTGTTCCAATGGCACGTTGTGTTTGCTAATCCAAGTTTATCATTTTAAAAGGCTAATTGATCATTAGAAAACCCTTTTGCAATTATGTTAGCACAGCTGAAAACTGTTGTGATGATTAAAGAAGTAATAAAACTGGCCTTCTTGAGACTAGTTGAGTATCTGGAAAATCAGCAATTGTGGGCTCGATTACAGGCTCAGAATGGCCAGAAACAAATTACTTTCTTCTGAAACTCGTCAGTCTATTCTTGTTCTGAGAAATTAAGGCTATTCCATGCGAGAAATTGCCAAGAAACTGAAGATCTCGTACAACACTATGTACTACTCCCTTCACAGAACAGTGCAAACTGGCTCTAACCAGAATAGAAAGAGGAGTGGGAGGCCCTGGTGCACAACTGAGCAAGAGGACAAATACATTAGAGTGTCTAGTTTGAGAAACAGACGCCTCACAGGTCCTCAACTGGCAGCTTCATTAAATAGTACCCGCAAAACACCAGTCTCAACGTCAACAGTGAAGAGGCGACTCCGGGATGCTGACCTTCTAGGTAGAGTTGCAAAGAAAACTGGCCAATAAAAATAAAAGATTAAGATGGGCAAAAGAACACAGACACTGGACAGAGGAAGATTGAAAAAAAGTGTTATGGACAGACAAATCGAAGTTTGAGGTGTTCGGATCACAAAGAAGAACATTTGTGAGATGCAGACCAAATGAAAAGATGCTGGAGGAGGGCTTGATGCCATCTGTCAAGCATGGTGGAGGCAATGTGATAGTCTGGGGGTGCTTTGGTGGTGGTAAAGTGAGAGATCTGTACAGGGTAAAAGGGATCTTGAAGAAGGAAGGCTATCACTCCATTTTGCAAAGCCATGCCATATCCTGTGGTCGGTGCTTGATTGGAGCCAATTTCCTCCTACAACAGGACAATGACCCAAAGCACAGCTCCAAACTATGCAATAACTATTTAGGGAAGAAGCAGTCAGCTGGTATTCTGTCTATAATGGAGTGGCCAGCACAGTCACCGGATCTCAACCCTATTGAGCTGCTGTGGGAGCAGCTTGACCGTATGGTACGTAAGAAGTGCCCATCAAGCCAATCCAACTTGTGGGAGGTGCTTCAGGAAGCATGGGGTGAAATCTCTTCAGATTACCTCAACAAATTGACAACTAGAATGCCAAAGGTCTGCAAGGCTGTAATTGCTGCAAATGGAGGATTCTTTGACGAAAGCAAAGTTTGAAGGACACAATTATTATTTCACTTAAAAATCATTATTTCTAACCTTGTCAATGACTACATTTCCTATGCATTTTGCTATATTTCCTATTCCAACTAACTTAATGTATGTTTTCATGGAAAACAACGACATTTCTAAATGACCCCAAACTTTTGAACGGTAGTGTATGTATGGAGCATAATGTATTTTGTGTGTAACGTTATTCCTTCATAACCGTTGGGATGGGAGGTGGACTGATAAGCAACCTCAGTTGCTGGGTGGGATGGGAAGGGGTGGGAGGCATGCTTTCTTCGGGTCTGGGAGGTGGGGGGGTAGGTTAGGCAGGGTGAGAAGCATAGTTTCCGGGTGGGGAGGGAGGATGCGAGCAAGTGGATTGGGACTGAGGGGTGGAATGAGTTTGGGTTATCTTTTTTATGCATTTATTTGATTTTCTTTGTACCTGTAACCCCCCTCTGAAAAAGAAATATGACAAAATGGAATAAAAAGTTGTTCACAATTATTTATCTTTAAGGGAATGTAGTATTCTTTTCACCCAATTTTTCACCTAACATTCTTTGTTGATTTCATGTTGAATTCACGTTAGTTGACAACTCAACCAAATGTAAATCAAAACTTTATGTTGAACTGACGTCTGTGCCCAGTGGTTCGTCTGTAGGATTCATTTGATTGATATATGAACACATAGCTAATATAACATTATCATTAGTGATGGGGGGTAAAGATCAATACAGTTACACATCGCAATATTATTTTTGAACAACATTATATAGATATTTGACTCACCAAGCATCGATTATTTTTAAATATTTGTATTTTTTGCTACTTTAGGTAGCATTAGCTAGCGCTAGTCGGCTGTACCTGCGCTAAACTCCAGCATTTTTCATCCTATAACTGGTTTTCCACCTTCTTTTTAAAATGGTGAGCCAACATGTTTTCAGCACTTTTAGTTCCCTGACAAATCAAAACTCATTTTCTTATGCTCTCTCTTGTCTCTCTGCAGTAGACATATAGTGAGCAATATGATTGAAACATCAAATCACAATAAAATCGCAGTATTAATTCGCAATACATATAGAATCGTGAGAATCAAAATACATATCATATTGGCACCTAAGTATCGTGATGATATCGTATTGTGAGGTCTGTGGCAATTCCCAGCCCTACTTATCATCATTAAAAAAAGTTAGGTTTTGTGAGCTGATGATAGAAAATGGGTTTTGTGAAAAGGAAGTCCACACAACCGGAGAGAGGAACTAACAGAACTAATACCTAAACCTACAACTGGTAGTGAACCAATCATAAACCCACAAACAAACAATACAACTGAAGCCTCTCTTTCTGTATGTACAAACTCTTTAGTGTGTGTGTGTGTGTGTGTAACTATTCTTGTGGGGACCAGAAGTACCCACAAGAATAGTAAACTAACAACAATTTGACCAACTGGGGACATTTTGTTAGTCAAATGGTATTTCTAGGGGGGTTAGGGTTAAGGTTAGGATTATGATTAGTGTTAGGGTTAGAATTACGTTAAGGGTTAGGGTTAGGAGCTAGGGTTAAGTTTTAGGGTTAGGATCTAGGGTTAGGTTTAGGGTTAAGGTTAGGTTTTTGGGTTAAGGTTAGGGTTAGGGTTAGGTTTAGGGTTAGAGAAAATAGGATTTTGAATGGGACTGAATTGTGTCCCCACAAGGTTAGCTGTACAAGACTGTGTGTGTGTGTGTGTGTATTCACACAACCGCTCTCTTGTGTGTTCCAATATAAGCTATTTTACTAATATTATAGCAGATCTACAGATAGATAGAAGAATGAAGTTGTCCTTCAATACCACTAAAGGACTTATTCATAAATGGTCACAGACAGTTTTGTCTTTAATAACAGCCTCTGTTATTTATCGATAGAGGAAAGAGAGAGAGAGAGAGGGGGGGGGGGGTACTTTTAAGAAGGAGGGAGAGAGAAGGAGGAAGAGAGAGAGAAAAGGAGGAGAGTGGCAGAATGCATACACATACAGTGGGGAAAAAAAGTATTTAGTCAGCCACCAATTGTGCATGTTCTCCCACTTAAAAAGATGAGAGAGGCCTGTAATTTTCATCATAGGTACACGTCAACTATGACAGACAAATTGAGAATTTCTTTTCATGAAAATCACATTGTAGGATTTTTAATGAATTTATTTGCAAATTATGGTGGAAAATAAGTATTTGGTCACCTATAAACAAGCAAGATTTCTGGCTCTCACAGACCTGTAACTTCTTCTTTAAGAGGCTCCTCTGTCCTCCACTTGTTACCTGTATTAATGGCACCTGTTTGAACTTGTTATCAGTATAAAATACACCTGTCCACAACCTCAAACAGTCACACACCAAACTCCACTATGGCCAAGACGAAAGAGCTGTCAAAGGACACCAGAAACACAATTGTAGACCTGCACCAGGCTGGGAAGACTGAATCTGCAATAGGTAAGCAGCTTGGTTTGAAGAAATCAACTGTGGGAGCAATTATTAGGAAATGGAAGACATACAAGACCACTGATAATCTCCCTCAATCTGGGGCTCCACGCAAGATCTCACCCCGTGGGGGTCAAAATGATCACAAGAATGGTGAGCAAAAATCCCAGAACCACACGGGGGACCTAGTGAATGACCTGCAGAGAGCTGGGACCAAAGTAACAAAGCCTACCATCAGTAACACACTACGCCGCCAGGGACTCAAATCCTGCAGTGCAAGACGTGTCCCCCTGCTTAAGCCAGTACATGTCCAGGCCCGTCTGAAGTTTGCTAGAGTGCATTTGGATGATCCAGAAGAGGATTGGGAGAATGTGATATGGTCAGATGAAACCAAAATATAACTTTTTGGTAAAAACTCAACTCGTCGTGTTTGGAGGACAAAGAATGCTGAGTTGCATCCAAAGGACACCATACCTACTGTGAAGCATGGGGGTGGAAACATCATGCTTTGGGGCTGTTTTTCTGCAAAGGGACCAGGACGACTGATCCGTGTAAAGGAAAGAATGAATGGGGCCATGTATCGTGAGATTTTGAGTGAAAACCTCCTTCCATCAGCAAGGGCATTGAAGATGAAACGTGGCTGGGTCTTTCAGCATGACAATGATCCCAAACACACCACCCGGGCAACGAAGGAGTGGCTTCGTAAGAAGCATTTCAAGGTCATGGAGTGGCCTAGCCAGTCTCCAGATCTCAACCCCATAGAAAATCTTTGGAGGGAGTTGAAAGTCTGTGTTGTCCAGCGACGGCCCCAAAACATCACTGCTCTAGAGGAGATCTGCATGGAGGAATGGCCAAAATACCAGCAACAGTGTGTGAAAACCTTGTGAAAACGTTTGACCTGTGTCATTGCCAACAAAGGGTATATAACAAAGTATTGAGAAACTTTTGTTATTGACCAAATACTTATTTTCCACCATAATTTGCAAATAAATTCATTAAAAATCCTACAATGTGATTTTCTGGAGAAAAAAAATCTCATTTTGTCTGTCATAGTTGACGTGTACCTATGATGAAAATTACAGGCCTCTCTCATCTTTTTAAGTGGGAGAACTTGCACAATTGGTGGCTGACTAAATACTTTTTTTCCCCACTGTATGCACACACTCACATACATACACACACACACACACACACACGTCACCTCCTTCAATGTGTCATCCGTCATCATCCCACCTGAGCCCAATCCTATTACTGCTCAGTATTTTACACTTTGACAGCACGTCTAGTTAGTAAAACAAACAACACTAAAACACGCAAGGAATCCTACTATCCTACTGATCAATACATGACTTTCAGCAGCAGTTTAAAAGGTTTGAGTTACATGTAAACACATGTAAATAACATGTGAAATATACAGTAACTAAAGTACTTTGACATTAAGGTTAATGTATTTAAAGTATATACAGAACCAACATTACTCACATTTGCATTTATAGTATGAATATTACATATGGTAATGGACATACATTAAGTCTACGAAAATCTAATCTGTCTTGTTAACCATATGTAACCAAACTCATGCCTCCACAGCTATACATTAAAAGATTCAACCTTTATATTCAACCAGTATATTAACATACGAATCACAACATTCTCCAATGAGAAACAACACAGTTATGAGGGTGGTCTGAAAATCTGTGTAGTACTTACAAGAAGACAGAGGCTCCTGTGGGAGTTCCCATACAGACAAAACTGAGGTCTGATCTATCTAACTCACTCATTCAATCACTCATTCACGGGGGACAGATACACACAGTGAGGGGTGGGGTGAGGAAGGAGTAGAGGGAGAGAGAGTAGAGAAGGGAGGAGTGTGTGTCACCTTGCAGAGTCAAAAACACACTCTTTTTCTCTCTCTCAAACACACACACAAACACACCATTCACTCTGTGCATTGCATAGCTGCCCAGCTGTCTTGTCTTTGAGAACTGAGACGGTCTATGCTATCTGTGACACATAAAGATGGTGAAGTGGTCCTTTGTAGCTCAATTGGTAGAGCATGGCGCTTGTAACGCCAGGGTAGTGGGTTCGATCCCCGGGACCACCCATACGTAAAAATGTATGCACGCATGACTGTAAGTCGCTTTGGATAAAAGCGTCTGCTATATGGCATATTATTATATTATTATCTGTCCCTCACGGCATTTGCATGTGAAATACATCAGCACTTACAGTGGGGAAAAAAAGTATTTAGTCAGCCACCAATTGTGCAAGTTCTCCCACTTAAAAAGATGAGAGAGGCCTGTAATTTTCATCATAGGTACACGTCAACTATGACTGACAAAATGAGATTTTTTTTCTCCAGAAAATCACATTGTAGGATTTTTAATGAATTTATTTGCAAATTATGGTGGAAAATAAGTATTTGGTCAATAACAAAAGTTTCTCAATACTTTGTTATATACCCTTTGTTGGCAATGACACAGGTCAAACGTTTTCACAAGGTTTTCACACACTGTTGCTGGTATTTTGGCCATTCCTCCATGCAGATCTCCTCTAGAGCAGTGATGTTTTGGGGCCGTCGCTGGACAACACAGACTTTCAACTCCCTCCAAAGATTTTCTATGGGGTTGAGATCTGGAGACTGGCTAGGCCACTCCATGACCTTGAAATGCTTCTTACGAAGCCACTCCTTCGTTGCCCGGGTGGTGTGTTTGGGATCATTGTCATGCTGAAAGACCCAGCCACGTTTCATCTTCAATGCCCTTGCTGATGGAAGGAGGTTTTCACTCAAAATCTCACGATACATGGCCCCATTCATTCTTTCCTTTACACGGATCAGTCGTCCTGGTCCCTTTGCAGAAAAAACAGCCCCAAAGCATGATGTTTCCACCCCCCATGTTTCACAGTAGGTATGGTGTTCTTTGGATGCAACTCAGCATTCTTTGTCCTCCAAACACGACGAGTTGAGTTTTTACCAAAAAGTTATATTTTGGTTTCATCTGACCATATGACATTCTCCCAATCCTCTTCTGGATCATCCAAATGCACTCTAGCAAACTTCAGACGGGCCTGGACATGTACTGGCTTAAGCAGGGTGACACGTCTGGCACTGCAGGATTTGAGTCCCTGGCGGCGTAGTGTGTTACTGATGGTAGGCTTTGTTACTTTGGTCCCAGCTCTCTGCAGGTCATTCACTAGGTCCCCCCGTGTGGTTCTGGGATTTTTGCTCACCGTTCTTGTGATCATTTTGACCCCACGGGGTGAGATCTTGCGTGGAGCCCCAGATCGGGGGAGATTATCAGTGGTCTTGTATGTCTTCCATTTCCTAATAATTGCTCCCACAGTTGATTTCTTCAAACCAAGCTGCTTACCTATTGCAGATTCAGACTTCCCAGCCTGGTGCAGGTCTACAATGTTGTTTCTGGTGTCCTTTGACAGCTCTTTGGTCTTGGCCATAGTGGAGTTTGGAGTGTGACTGTTTGAGGTTGTGGACAGGTGTCTTTTATACTGATAACAAGTTCAAACAGGTGCCATTAATACAGGTAACGAGTGGAGGACAGAGGAGCCTCTTAAAGAAGAAGTTACAGGTCTGTGAGAGCCAGAAATCTTGCTTGTTTGTAGGTGACCAAATACTTATTTTCCACCATCATTTGCAAATAAATTCATTAAAAATCCTACAATGTGATTTTCTGGATTTTTCTTTCTCAATTTGTCTGTCATATTTGACGTGTACCTATGATGAAAATTACAGGCCTCTCTCATCTTTTTAAGTGGGAGAACTTGCACAATTGGTGGCTGACTAAATACTTTTTTCCCCCACTGTATATCAAAACTAATGCTGGCGACTTCAAGCCAGCAAGCCATGAGTTGAAAATCAACAAGACACACACACACACACACACACACACACACACACACACACACACACACACACACACACACAGAGTAACACTACCAGAGGGTGACATGAGCCTATACCAAAAGGAATTTCACACATAACAACAGATTAAATAAATGAAGTATAATATGATGGGAGGGATAATGGGTGAGTTGATGAGCAAGGGAAAGCGAACGATGCATAATTATGTAATCACCAATTGTGAATGAAGAACAGGGTGGGCCATTCTATTGTATTCATCGATTCTAATTATAATCTCAAAACAGTGTACCCTACATCAGTCCACCGAATCCAAGCAGTCTTATTAGTCTACTCTAGTCCTACTTGGAGTGGGCTACACTGTGAGAGCTTGCGTTATTTACAATGGCAAGACCAAGACGACTGGATGCACATACTGCGTTAGCATTGCTATAATATCTCAATTAGAACTACTCAGATGGCGGAAAAGAAATGAATCATAACATCTCTGATGATGATTATTCTGATTCATGCTGAACAGCTTTCCATATCTGGGAAAGGATCCATATCGGGCAGCAGGTGAGCGAGTGTCGGATAATGTTTCGGATCAGATGGCACGATACTCGGTGAAAGGAGGAACTCACCACTGACCTGTTGCTATGTTCTACAATATGCTTGACTTGGCTGCTATCAACGCACACGTGTTGTTCAAGCAGTGCATGAACAACACCATGAGCAGGAGCGACTTCATCATGAGTCTGGCACATGGGCGACGTGACAGTTCCATTGCTATTTGGAAACCGGGCCCTGGTCGCTCAGGATCTACTGCAAAACTAGACATCCATCTAGGTAAGCAGGACGTCAGGAGAGGACCTAAAAACTGGCCACTAGGGACAACGGTGAGCGCTATTACCACCAAGTATGCTTGGGTTTTGCTATGGCGTTGCCGCGAGCTCCGGCTCCAAGGTTCGCATGTTCAATCCCAGTACTATGCACTTGTATTTTGTTGTTGTTGTTTTAACCCTATTCCAAACCTTATCCCTTAACTTAACCATTCAGAATGAATGTCTTAACTTAACCTTCAAAATGTGATGTTCATGGACAAGGGTTTGGATTCTGCAGAGAGCCTGTGAGAGTTTGTTGCACACACACACACACACACACACTAGTCTCGTATGGAGCTGGGTTATTGCAGTATTTTCACCCACACACAGGCTAATAGAGAGGGTGGTGAGTGATGCCCTGCACTGCTCAAAAGACATCATTGTACTACAGTTCATCTCTCTCCCCTCTCTCTCCTCTCTTCTCATTCTTTCCCCCTTTCTTCTCATTCCCCACCCCAGTGCCAAGTGGCATGGATAGTTGCCCTGCCATGCCCCCTACAGCCACCCACACCCTGGACTCTGTCACCACTATACAATCTACAGACCTAGAGAGAAAGAGAGAAAGAGAGAAAGAGAGAAAGAGAGAGAGAGAGAGAGAGAGAGAGAGAGAGAGAGAGAGAGAGAGAGAGAGAGAGAGAGAGAGAGAGAGAGAGAGAGAGAGAGCGATAGAGAGATAGAGAGATAGAGAGATAGAGAGATAGAGAGAGAGAGAGAGAGAGAGAGAAGGAAAGAGGACAAAGAGGATGGTGGAACAGAAAGAGGGGGATTGAGAGAACAGAAACAAGAGAGAAAGAGGAAGATGTGCACAATGACAGGGAATGTTTGAATGAGTGCAGGAATTTGAATGGAGGGAAAGAGAGAAAGGGAGGAACACAAAGAGAGACAGAAATGGAGATGTGTGTTAGAAAGCAGAGCAACATACACTGAGTGTACAAAACATTAGGAACACCTGAATTCGTCTGGGCATGGACTCTACAAGGTGTCGAAAACATTCCACAGAGATGCTGGCCCATGTTGACTCCAATGCTTCCCACAGTTGTGTCAAGTTGGCTGGATGTCCTTTGGGTGGTGGACCATTCTTGATATACACAGGATACTGTTGAGCGTGAAAAACCCAGCAGCATTGCAGTTCTTGATACAATCAAACCGGGGCGCCTAGCACCTACTAACATACAGTGCCTTGCAAAAATATTCATCCCCCTTGGCGTTTTTCCTATTTTGTTGCATTATAACCTGTAATTTCAATTGATTTTTATTTGGATTCCATGTAATGGACATACACAAAATAGTCCAAATTGGTGAAGTGAAATGAAAAGAATAACTTGTTTCAACAAATTCAAAAAAATTAATAACGGGAAAGTGGTGCGTGCATATGTATTCACCCCCTTTGCTATGAAGCCCCAAAATAAGATATGGTGTAACTAATTACCTTCAGAAGTCAGATAACTAGTTAAATAAAGTCCACCTATGTGCAATCTAAGTGTCACATGATCTCAGTATATATACACCTGTTCTGAAAGGCCCCAGAGTCTGCAACACCACTAAGCAAGCGGCACCACCAAGCAAGCGGCACCATGAAGACCAAGGAGCTCTCCAAACAGGTCAGGGACAAAGTTGTGGAGAAGTACAGATCAGACGAGCACCATTAAATCCATTATTAAAAAATTGAAAGAATATGGCACCACAACAAACCTGCCAAGAGAGGGCTGCCCACCAAAACTCACGGACCAGGCAAGGAGGGCATTAATCAGTGAGGCAACAAAGAGACCAAAGATAACCCTGAAGGAGCTGCAAAGCTCCACAGCGGAAATTGGAGTATCTGTCCATAGGACCACTTTAAGCCGTACACTCCACAGAGCAGGGCTTTACGGAAGAGTGGCCAGAAAAAAGCCATTGCTTAAAGAAAAAAGCTCGCCAAAAGCCATGTGGGAGACTCTCCAAACATATGGCAGAAAGTACTCTGGTCATATGATACTAAAATTGAGCTTTTTGGCCATCAAGGAAAACGCTATGTCTGGCGCAAACTATGTCTGGGGGGTGAATAGTTATGCACGCTCAATTTCTGTTTTTTTGTCTTATTTCTTGTTTGTTTCACAAAAAAAAATATTTTGCATCTTCAAAGTGGTAGGCATGTTGTGTAAATCAAATGATACAAACCCACAAAAAATCCATTTTAATTCCAAGGGGGGTGAACACTTTCGCAAGCCACTATGATGTTGACATGATCAGTCCAATCAAAGCTACTGTAGATATAATGTGATTTGACGTCATTTTATCTGTGGCCAATGACCTTGAGCCTTTTTGGATGGGCACTTCTAATGTAACTCTATGGCAGCACCCAAGGGGCTTACATTTTCTAGCTCTACCCTTAGATTTGGCAGTGACGTCATGTCCCCATGAGTGACAGAACACTGAGCCAATCACGGTGCAACTAGAGAACATTACCAACCCCTACGCTTCGTATTTTCCACTGGCTGCCCCATCACCACAGAAAGCACTGAGCTAGGCTGAAACACCTGCATTTTGGAGCTGCCTTACTCAATAAAGCAAAAAAGAGACCATGTTTGCGTGGAGGCTTTATTAACTCAATGATATATATATATATTTTTTTTTTACATTGTTTGCAAACTGATATGTGACACGTATTAATGCCAAAATAATATGCAAAACAGGCAACTCTGCCTCACCTGCCCTGAATGACGGGTCGCCACTGATAAGGGATCATAGCTTTCACATGGTTTCACCTGGTCAGTCTATGTCATGGAAAGAGCAGGTGTTCCTAATGTTTTGTACACTCAGTGTATATATTCAGTTTCAATATGGTAGATATTGCATTCATTGTCTGTGTATGAAGTTTACTGTCACGATCGTCTAATGAGGGAGACCAAAGCGCAGCGCGTTGAGCGAACATGACTTTATTAAATTAAAGTACTCACTACAAAAAACAACAAACAATGACGAATCGTGAAGTCCTCAGTTACAATGACTGACAAGGAACAAAAACCCACAACACTAAGGTGAACACTGACAGTTTAAATATGGCTCCCAATCAGAGATAACGAGCCGACAGCTGACACTCGTTACCACTGATTGGGAGTCACACGACCAAACAAGGAAACACAACCAAATGAACACACCCTGGCTCAAAATGCACAGTCCCGGAGCCAGAGCGTGACAGTACCCCCCCCTAAAGGCGCGGACTCCGACCGCGCCTACACCCCAAATAGGGAAGGGCTGGGTGGGTATTGCTCCTCGGAGGCGGCTCCGGCTCGGGCTTGACCACCACCCTACTACAATCCCCCGTAGTGCCCCCCAGTCCGATCTGACCCAGTTAGCTGGATCAGGACTGCCGACGCGCACCCCTGGCTTGGCGCGTGAGGCAGGAATGGACCGGACCTGGCAGACGATACGCACCCTTTGCATGGTGCGTGGAGCCGGAACAGGCCTCACCAGGCTGAAGACTCGCATCCCTGGCTTGGTGCGGTAGCAGGAATGGGCTGAATCCGGCTGACGACTCGCACCCTTGGCTTGGTGCGAGTAGCAGGAATGGGCTGAATCCGGCTGACGACTCGCACCCTTGGCTTGGTGCGAGTAGCAGGAATGGGCTGAATCCGGCTGACGACTCGCACCCTTGACTTGGTGCGAGTGGCAGGAACAGGCAGAATCCGGCTGACGACTCGCACCCTTGGCTTGGTGCGAGTAGCAGGAACGGGCCGGACAGGGCTGGCGACGCGCACCACTGACCTGGTGCGGGGAGCTTGGATGGGCCGGACTGGGCTGGCGACACGCACCACAGACCTGGTGCGGAGAGCAGGAACGGGCCGGACAGGGCTGACGAAACGCACCATAGACTTGGTGCGGAGAGCAGGCACGGGTCTGACAGGGCTGGCGACGCGCACCACAGACTTGGCACGGAGAGCAGGAACGGGCCGGACAGGGCTGACGACGCACACCACTGGCTTGGTGCGGGGAGCTTGGATGGGCCGGACTGTACTGGGGACACACACCACTGGCCCTACACCGGGATCTGGAACGGGCCGGACCGGACTGGCAACACACGCCAGTACCTCTCGCCGTGCCTCTACTTCCTCCATCCCCTCTTCGACCAGTGGCCCCCGTAACCCGACGGCCTCCTCCGGCAACCCACTGGACCGCTCTATCGCGGCCTCCTGCTGGTCCGACGTCGTGAGCCCCCCCCTAAAAAATTTCTGGGGTTCTCTCCTCTTCGTGGACCAGGCCTCCATCGTTCTCGCCAGACTATCACCCCACAACACTAAGGTGAACACTGACAGTTTAAATATGGCTCCCAATCAGAGATAACGAGCCGACAGCTGACACTCGTTACCACTGATTGGGAGTCACACGACCAAACAAGG
This sequence comes from Coregonus clupeaformis, assembly GCF_020615455.1. Taxonomy (NCBI): domain Eukaryota; kingdom Metazoa; phylum Chordata; class Actinopteri; order Salmoniformes; family Salmonidae; genus Coregonus; species Coregonus clupeaformis. The sequence goes on along the minus strand of NC_059199.1, from coordinate 22,923,980 downwards.
AAACACAACCAAATGAACACACCCTGGCTCAAAATACACAGTCCCGGAGCCAGAGCGTGACATTTACAAACTATAATTTCAAGTTTATCAAAGTTTCATATATTCAACTCAGATACATTCAGATTCAGTTTTCAAATTCAGTTCTCTAAATTCAGATTCTAAACCAGAGACAACATCCTGGTACTTTGCCAGCCAGAAAAGGAAGAGGAGATTAGATAGAATCAAACGCTCTCTGTGGTAAACAGAAGCTTTTGGTGGTTCTGTTCCCCTCTATGATGATCACAGGCTGGGCAGGACACAATCTAGTTGAATAGCCCTTTTAAGGATAGCCTTTCCACTCCCTATTTAATATTGCTCTTGTGACTGACTGAGCTCGAACCAGATCTCCTGCATGTTACAAGACAGTGTTAGCCCACTTAGCTAAAGCCCATAGAGATGGGTTCAGGAAGCTAACACAAGTCTTCAAGTCTCCATCAAGGTTACTCATTGAAAGAGCGTGGTCCATCAAGGTTACTCATTGAAAGAGCGTGGTTCATTGAACTACCTCGGTTACATATCACCCGCCTTTGATACTCACAGATCGCGGCACCAATATAACTGTGGGTTCGAAATCAGGCCTTCTGCACAACAACACTTGCTGTGGCAAACAGAAGCAGAAGGATCTGTGCACCCCATTTAATAAGAAGGCAACAGAGGTGGTTTAGTGATCCATGCATGTGATGTGCAACCTTACCTGAGACCTGAAGACGTCTTGATGGGGTTCTACCCCAGGGGTCGCATCCACAAAGGTCTAGATTATTTATGGTTTATGATCCATGCATACTCGACAATAATTTCACGAGGCCTATTTCACATGATATGCTAATAAATAAACACATTTTTCTTTCAATTATTTAATGACCTCCATTATGTTATTTTAAGTTATACCTTTGGAGCGCAGTATCACGTTGTTAAAAAATATGCCTAAATTGGTCATGCCTATAAATTGAGCAATTGAAGGCATCTAGGGTTTATGTTAACTTTTATTGTGTTTGATGAAAATTATAGACCTTTCAAACTTTTGATGCAACGTTGTATGCAACGTTATGGGCACATATTATTATTTTTTGTCACATGCTTCGTAGACAACAGGTAGACTAATAGTGAAATGCTTAATTACGGGTCTTATTCTGGTCTTGTTGACCCATTACTGTTATTTATTTCTTATGAAATGTTGACATGATATACACTGAGTGTACAAAACATTAGGAACACCTGCTCTTTCCATGACATAGACTGACCAGGTCAATCCACATGAAAGCTATGGTCCCTTATTGATGTCACCTGTTAAATCCACTTCAATCAGTGTAGATGAAGGGGAGGAGACAGGTTAAATAAGTATTTTCAAGCCTTGAGATAATTGAGACATTGTGTATGTGTGCCATTCAGAGGGTGAATGGGCAACACAAAATATACCCCGTTCAAAGTACCTTTGAACGGGGTATGGTAGTAGGTGCCAGGCGCACCTGTTTGAGTGTGTCAAGAACTGCAACGCTGCTGGGTTTTTCACATTCAACAGTTTCCCATGTGTATCAAGAATGGTCCACCACTCGAACGACATCCAGCCAACGGCAGGCTATTGGTCGAAAACGGTCATTGATGAAAGAGGACAAAGGAGGCTGACACAAATTGTGCAGAGTAACAGAGGGGCTACAGTTAGTGAACTGACAGTCTAGTACAACATTGGTGCCCAACGACCCATAAAAGAATGCACAACTCGTCGTACCTTGACAAGAATGGGGTATGGCAGCCAACGACCTTACAGAGTTCTACTTCTTTCAGCAAAAACAAGAATCTGAGGTTGCAGTGGGCTAAGGAACGAAAACACTGGACACTGGAGAATTGGAAAAACATTGGCTGGTCTGATGAATCCCGGTTCCTGCTGATGGGAGGACTAGGGTATGGTGGTGGTGGTGTGATGGTGTGGGGTGTGTTTTCATGGCACACATTGGGCCCCTTGATAAAAGTGGAGCAACATTTGCATGACACAGGATATCTGAACATCATTGCCAAATAGGTGCATCCCTTCATGGTAGCAGTGTATCCATCTGCAATTTGATTTTTTCAGCAGGAAAACGCCCCATGCCACAAGGCTAGGATTGTCCAGGAATGGTTCCACGAACATGACAGTGAATTCAGCTCACTGCAGTGGCCTGCCCAGTGTCCCAAATCTCAATCCAATTGATGAGATGAGATGAGATGAGATGGAACGAGCTATTCGGAGTAGAGATCCCCTACAAGCCAACTTGACACAACTGTGGGAAGCAATGGAGTCAACATTGGCCAGCATCCCTGTGGAACACTTTCGACACCTTGTAGAGTCCATGCCCCGTCTGCTAAATGACTAAAATGTAAATGTAAAAAGGGGGTGCAACTCAATATTAGGAAGGTGTTCCTAATGTTTTTTACACTCAGTGTATGTAACGTAATAATTGATGATGTTTCTCTGTCCGATAATGTACAGTGGGGGAAAAAAGTATTTAGTCAGCCACCAATTGTGCAAGTTCTCCCACTTAAAAAGATGAGAGAGGCCTGTAATTTTCATCATAGGTACACGTCAACTATGACAGACAAAATGAGAAAAAAAAATCCAGAAAATCACATTGTAGGATTTTTTATGAATTTATTGGCATATGATGGTGGAAAATAAGTATTTGGTCAATAACAAAAGTTTCTCAATACTTTGTTATATACCCTTTGTTGGCAATGACACAGGTCAAACGTTTTCTGTAAGTCTTCACAAGGTTTTCACACACTGTTGCTGGTATTTTGGCCCATTCCTCCATGCAGATCTCCTCTAGAGCAGTGATGTTTTGGGGCTGTCGCTGGGCAACACAGACTTTCAACTCCCTCCAAAGATTTTCTATGGGGTTGAGATCTGGAGACTGGCTAGGCCACTCCAGGACCTTGAAATGCTTCTTACGAAGCCACTCCTTCGTTGCCCGGGCGGTGTGTTTGGGATCATTGTCATGCTGAAAGACCCAGCTACGTTTCATCTTCAATGCCCTTGCTGATGGAAGGAGGGTTTCACTCAAAATCTCACGATACATGGCCCCATTCATTCTTTCCTTTACACGGATCAGTCGTCCTGGTCCCTTTGCAGAAAAAACAGCCCCAAAGCATGATGTTTCCAACCCCATGCTTCACAGTAGGTATGGTGTTCTTTGGATGCACTCAGCATTCTTTGTCCTCCAAACATGACGAGTTGAGTTTTTACCAAAAAGTTATATTTTGGTTTCATCTGACCATATGACATTCTCCCAATCCTCTTCTGGATCATCCAAATGCACTTCAGACGGGCCTGGACATGTACTGGCTTAAGCAGGGGGACACGTCTCGCACTGCAGGATTTGAGTCCCTGGCGGCGTAGTGTGTTACTGATGGTTGGCTTTGTTACTTTGGTCCCAGCTCTCTGCAGGTCATTCACTAGGTCCCCCCGTGTGGTTCTGGGATTTTTGCTCACCGTTCTTGTGATCATTTTGACCCCACGGGGTGAGATCTTGCGTGGAGCCCCAGATCGAGGGAGATTATCAGTGGTCTTGTATGTCTTCCATTTCCTAATAATTGCTCCCACAGTTGATTTCTTCAAACCAAGCTGCTTACCTATTGCAGATTCAGTCTTCCCAGCCTGGTGCAGGTCTACAATTTTGTTTTTGGTGTCCTTTGACAGCTCTTTGGTCTTGGCCATTGTGAAGTTTGGAGTGTGACTGTTTGAGGTTGTGGACAGGTGTATTTTATACTGATAACAAGTTCAAACAGGTGCCATTAATACAGGTAACGAGTGGAGGACAGAGGAGCCTCTTAAAGAAGAAGTTACAGGTCTGTGAGAGCCAGAAATCTTGCTTGTTTGTAGGTGACCAAATACTTATTTTCCACCATAATTTGCAAATAAATTCATAAAAAATCCTACAATGGGATTTTCTGGATTTCTTTCCTCAATTTGTCTGTCATAGTTGACGTGTACCTATGATGAAAATTACAGGCCTCTCTCATCTTTTTAAGTGGGAGAACTTGCACAATTGGTGGCTGACTAAATACTTTTTTTCCCCACTGTATATAATATATCATGTATAGGTCATTCATTCCCCTTACAGAAAAACCACATGATTTCACATTTGGAAAAACACAGGATTTCACATGTGAAATTTCATGTGAAATCATTTGAAAACGTGTTTCTGGAACACTTCACACGTGATCACGTTTTCACATTTGTTGTCACATGTTATCACATTAACGTCGCATAAGATCATACTTCACATGAGAAAATTCACTGATAGCGTGATTTCTGCCTAAACGTTTGTATTTTGCTTTTCACCTTTCTTTTCAAATCAAGTCAAATCCAATTTTATTGGTCGCATACACATATTTAGCAGATGTTATTGCGGGTGTAGCGAAATGCTTGTGTTCCTAGCTCCAACAGTGCAGTAATATCTAACAATACACACACAGAACTAAAGGTAAAATAATGGAATTAAGAAATATATCAATATTAGGACGAGCAATGTCGGAGTCCGTAGTGTAAATATATATTTCACATATATATATATATATATATATATATATATATGTATGGGACGGGATGTATAGCAATTATGGACAGTATGTGGATAGAACATGTGGAATATGTGAAGAATATGTAGGATAGAATAGCATATGTACAGCAATTGTTGAATAGGATGGCCTTGACTAGAATACAGTATATGCATATTAAATGGGTAAAACAGTATGTAAACATTATTAAAGTGACCAGTGTTCCATTATTAAAGTGACCAGTGTTCCATGTCTATGTACACAGGGCAGCAGCCTCTAAGGTGCAAGGTTGAGCAACCGGGTAGTAGCCAGCTAGTGACAGTGACTAAGTTCAGGGCAGGGTACTTGGTGGAGGCCGGCTAGTGATGGCTATTTAATAGTCTGATGGCTTTGAGATAGAACCTGTTTTTCAGTCTCTTGGTCCCAGCTTTGATGCACCTGTACTGACCTTGCCTTCTGGATGATAGCGGGGTGAACAGGCTGTGGCTCAGTTGGCTTAGGTCCTTGATGATCTTCTTGGTCTTCCTGTGACACCTGGTGCTGTAGATGTACTGGAGGGCAGGCAGTGTGCCCCTGGTGATGTGTTGGGTAGACCGAACCACCCTCTGGAGAGCCCTGCGGTTGCGGACAGTGCAGTTGCCGTACCAGGTGGTGATACAGCCCTACAGGATGCTCTCAATGGTGCATCTGTAAAAGTTTGTGAGGGTCTTAGGGGCCAAGCCGAATTTCTTCAGCCTCTTGAGGTTGAAGAGGCGCTGTTGTGCCTTCTTCACCACACTGTCTGTGTGGGTGGACCATTTCAGATTGTCAGTGATGTGTACGCTGAGGAACCTGAAGCTTTTCACCTTCTCCCTGTCGATGTGGATGGGGGCGTGCTCCCTCGGCTGTCTCCTGAAGTCCACAATCAGCTCCTTTTTTTGTTGACGTAGAGGGAATGGTTATTTTCCTGGCACCACTCCGCCAGGGCCCTCTCCTCCTCCCTATAGGCTGTCTCATTGTCGGGTCGCCCAAAAAGTTACATATTGCAGATTGAAGCCTCAGTTTTGGATCTTTCCTTTTTTTCGCCAGGAAGTATTCCAAACTGAATAGAACCCAATGGAACTGAATAGAACTGAATAAAATACAATAGAACTGAATGGAACCCAATAAAACCCAATGGAACTCAATTTAACTGAATGGAACCCAATAGAACCACATTGTTAACCAATCAGAGTCATGCCGTTGCTCAACAGCAAACAAATCTAATCTAATTTCATTGGTTGCGTACACATATTTGCAGGTGCAGCGAAATGCTTGTGTTTCAAGCTCCAACAGTGCAGTAATAACAGTGGGACAGTGGGATTAGTTGAGCCATTGGCCAAGCAACCACAGACATCATACAGCACTGGGAGGACTGTGAAGAGAGAGAGAGAGAGAGAGAGAGAGAGAGAGAGAGAGAGAGAGAGAGAGAGAGAGAGAGAGAGAGAGAGAGAGAGAGAGAGAGAGAGAGAGAGAGAGAGAGAGAGAGAGATGTGGTAGTGGAAGAAAGGGTGTTAAAACTCTGAAATCACAACACTGTGAGAGAGAGAGGACTGCAGAAAAGACATCAACAGATTACATAATATATTGTATACATTGTCAGAATGTCCACAACCCACTCGCATACACGTGCGGTGCACATACATACATGCACGGAAGCACACACACTAACATAACACTAATCCTAACCCAAATCCCCTGGAAATAACTATAAATGTTGTGGGAAAAGGGTTTTCCATTGGATCCCAGAGACCAGACCCTACACTTTTAAAATAGAAAGACTCAAAACACCATCATTGTGTAGTAAAACCTTGAAAAGTAGTGCACCTAAGGTGAGATTTGGTGTTTGGAGGTTGTTTGAATCTAAACCCAATGTAAGTGTTATGATACACTGAACGTATTTCAAAACAGAATGGAGGTACTCTGAAACACCCAAAGTGGTTCTTCAGTCTTATGCTTTTAAGAGAGCGTTGTGAAAACACTTTTGGGTGTTTCAGTGCATGTAAAAGGAAGCATCAAAACACAAAAATAATGTTTTGGCAGACTGTGTCTCTCATACAATCAAATGGTTTTAAATTGCAAATGGTTTATAGCATACATATTGATTGATGATGATTTTCAGTCAACATTTTGATTAACATTTTAAAGAAGACACTCGGAATGAAATTCCTAGGGTAGACTTTGGCACTAATTATAGGCTACAGTTGCTAGGCCCACTATGAGATTATAAATAATGTTAAACATGGTATTTTTAGGGCTACAGTGAGGGAAAAAAGTATTTGATCCCCTGCTGATTTTGTACGTTTGCCCACTGACAAAGAAATGATCAGTCTATAATTTTAATGGTAGGTTTATTTGAACAGTGAGAGACAGAATAACAACAAAAACATCCAGAAAAACGCATGTCAAAAATGTTATAAATTGATTTGCATTTTAATGAGGGAAATAAGTATTTGACCCCCTCACAATCAGAAAGATTTCTGGCTCCCTGGTGTCTTTTATACAGGTAACGAGCTGAGATTAGGAGCACACTGTCACGTACGTTAAGGAACGGGACGGACCAAGGTGCAGCGTGAACGGCGAACATGTTTATTAACTAATAAGCACACGAAACAGTAACCAAAACAACAAACTTAACCGTGACGGTCCAAAGGCTAACACACAAGCCTAAACATGAACATAACAAAAACCCACAACGCAGGCAGGAAAACTGGCTGCCTAAGTATGATCCCCAATCAGAGACAACGAGCGACAGCTGCCTCTGATTGGGAACTACACCCGGCCAAACATAGAAATACAAAACCTAGAATATATTCACACCCTGACAAAACTAGCTAGAGTTCTATAGGCCAGGGCGTGACACACACTCTTAAATGGAGTGCTCCTAATCTCAGCTTGTTACCTGTATAAAAGACACCTGTCCACAGAGGCAATCAATCAATCAGATTCCAAACTCTCCACCATGGCCAAGACCAAAGAGCTCTCCAAGGATGTCAGGGACAAGATTGTAGACCTACACAAGGCTGGAATGGGCTACAAGACCATCGCCAAGCAGCTTGGTGAGAAGGTGACAACAGTTGGTGCCATTATTCGCAAATGGAAGAAACACAAAATAACTGTCAATCTCCCTCGGCCTGGGGCTCCTTGCAAGATCTCACCTCGTGGAGTTGCAATGATCATGAGAACGGTGAGGAATCAGCCCAGAACTACACGGGAGGATCTTGTCAATGATCTCAAGGCAGCTAGGACCATAGTCACCAAGAAAACAATTGGTAACACACTACGCCGTGAAGGACTGAAATCCTGCAGCGCCCGCAAGGTCCCCCTGCTCAAGAAAGCACATAAACAGGCCGTCTGAAGTTTGCCAATGAACATCTGAATGATTCAGAGGAGAACTGGGTGAACGTGTTGTGGTCAGATGAGACCAAAATCGAGCTCTTTGGCATCAACTCAACTTGCCGTGTTTGGAGGAGGAGGAATGCTGCCTATGACGCCAAGAACACCATCCCCACCGTCAAACATGGAGGTGGAAACATGCTTTGGGGGTGTTTTTCTGCTAAGGGGACAGGACAACTTCACCGCATCAAAGGGACGATGGACGGGGCCATGTACCGTCAAATCTTGGGTGAGAACCTCCTTCCCTCAGCCAGGGCATTGAAAATGGGTCGTGGATGGGTATTCCAGCATGACAATGACCCAACACACACGGCCAAGGCAACAAAGGAGTGGCTCAAGAAGAAGCACATTAAGGTCCTGGAGTGGCCTAGCCAGTCTCCAGACCTTAATCCCATAGAAAATCTGTGGAGGGAGCTGAAGGTTCGAGTTGCCAAACGTCAGTGGAACAAAATCCCTCCTGAGATGTGTAAACCTGGTGGCCAACTACAAGAAACATCTGACCTCTGTGATTGCCAACAAGGTTTTTTGCCACCAAGTACTAAGTCATGTTTTGCAGAGGGGTCAAATACTTATTTCCCTCATTAAAATGCAAATCAATGTATACAATTTCTGACATGCGTTTTTCAGGATTTTTGTTGTTGTTATTCTGTCTCTCACTGTTCAAATAAACCTACCAGTAAAATTATAGACTGATCATTTACATTTTACGTCATTTAGCAGACGCTCTTATCCAGAGTGACTTACAATTAGTGAATGCATACATGTTTTTTTGTTTGTTTTAGGGTTTTTTTCATACTGGCCCCCCATGGGAAACGAACCCACATACCTGCCGGCCAAACCCTCCCCTACCTTGGATGACGCTGGACCAATTGTGCGCTGCCCATGGGTCTCCCGGTCGTGGCCAGCTGCGACAGAGCCTGGTCTCGAACCAGGATCTCTAGTGGCACAGCTAGCACTGCGATGCAGTACCTTATACCACTGCGCCACTCGGGAGTCTTTGTCAGTGGGCAAACGTACAAAATCAGCAGGGGATCAAATACTTTTTTCCCTCACTGTACGTAAGTTATAGCAGAGGTAACATGAGGTGGCGTGTACAGTGGGCCTTCATCACTGGTATTCATGTGAGAAGGTGGATGTGAACCCAGGTCTCCTGCTTGTCAAAAGACTGCTTTAGTCCACTCAGCCGGTCTTCAGAACTAAACTGTTGTGCTGAACCACCCTTGATACACTGAGCATGTTTAGACAGATTATAAACAAAGGAGTGAAAGTTGGAATTGAACCCCCAACTGCTGGGGCAGTAAGATGGCAAATGTATTTGGAAGTTCACCCACTCAACCATACTGCCATGTACCATGAGCGGAACGTGGGCCCCCATATCAGAAGACAAATGTTTAGAATAAAGGCTCAGGATGAATGTTTCAGTACACCTTAAATCTTTCCCAATCCCACAACCATGTGTTTCAATACTCCAGTAAAGTTAAGGTTTCGTCTCCTTTAAGGTGGTGGCAGCTCAGTTGCCACTAGTTTTAGTGTTACAAAGAACTTCATTTTAATAGTGTAGACTGGCAGATGGTTACAGACCTAAAGAGTGGCAGTATGACACAGACAGGACCCTGACACTTTATAATACAACTAAATACAGTGCCTTGCAAAAGTATTCAGACCCCTTGGATTTCTTCACATATTATTGTGTTACAAAGTGGGAATAAAATTTATTTAATCGTCATTTTTTTAATCAACAAGCTACACAAGATACTCTGTAATGTGAAAGTGGAAGAAATATTATATATATTGTTAAGATGAATCAAAAATTAATAACTTTGCATAAGTATTCAGCCCCTTTGTTTAGGCAAGCCTAAATTAGATCAGCGATAAAATTTGGCTTAGCAAATCACATAAATTACATGGACTTACTCTGTGAAATATTAGGGGTTGACATGATTTTTGAATGACTAACACTTCCTCTGTCCCCCATACATATAACATTTGTAAGGTCCCTCAGTCAAGTATTGAATTTCAAGCACAGATTCAACAACAAAGACCAGGGAGCTTTTTGAAAGCCTCATAAAGAAGGGCAGTGACTTGTAGATTGGTAACAATAACAAATCAGACACTGAATATCTCTTTAAGCATGATGAAGTCAATAATTATGCTGTGGATTATATATTAAACAACCCAGACACATCAAAGATACAGTCATCCTTCTAAACTGAGCTGCAGGACAGGAATGAAACTGCTCAGGTATGTTACCATGAAGCGATTGGTGGTTTTAAAACAGCTACAAAATTCATGTCTGTGATGGTAGAAAACTGAGGATGGATCAACAACATTGTATTGACTCCACAATAATGACTTAAATAACAGAGTTAAAGGAAGAATACAAATACAGTGCCTTCGGAAAGTATTCAGTCCCCTTGGCTTTTTCCACATTTTGTTACGTTACAGCCTTATTCTAAAATGGATGAAATAGTTGTTTTCCATCATCAATCTACACACAATACCCCATAATGACAAAGTAAAAACTTTTTGGCAAAGTCCAAGGGGCTGTCATGTGCCTTTTACTGAGAAGTGGCTTCCGTCTGGCCACTCTACCATAACGGCCTGATTGGTGGAGTGCTGCAGAGATGGTTGTGCTTCTGGAAGGTTCTCCCATCTCCACAGAGGAACTCTGGAGCTCTGTCAGAGTGACCATCGGGTTCTTGGTCACCTCCCTGACCAAGGCCCTTCTCCTCCGATTTCTCAGTTTGGCCGGGCGGCCAGCTCTAGGAAGAGTCTTGGTGGTTCCAAACTTCTTCCATTTAAGAATGATGGAGGCCACTGTGTTCTTGTAGACCTTCAATGCTGCAGAAATGTTTTGGAGCCCTTACCCAGATCTGTGCCTCGACACAATCCTGTCTCCGAGCTCTAAGGACAATTCCTTCAACCTCATGGCTTGGTTTTTGCTCTGACATGCACTGTCAACTGTGGGACCTTATATAGACAGGTGTGCCTTTCCAAATCATGTTCAATCAATTGAATTTACCACAGGTGGACTCCAATCAAGTTGTAGAAACATCTCAAGGATGATCAATGGAAACAGGATGCACCTGAGCTCAGTTTTGAGTTTCATAGCAAAGGGTCTGAATACTTATGTAAATAAGGTATTTCTGTTTTTTATGTTCAATACATTTGCAATAAAATCTAAAAACCTGTTTTCGCTTTGTCATTATGGGGTATGGTGTGTAGATTGATGAGGGGGAAAAATCACTTTAATCCATTTTAGAATAAGGCTGTAACATAACAAAATGTGGAAAAAGTCAAGGGGTCTGAATACTTTCCAAATGCACTGTATACGGGCCCTAAAGTAATACTGCAAAAAAAACACAGCAAAGGAGTACACTTTTTGGCCTAAATGCAAAGCCTTATGTTTGGGGCAAATCCAACACAACACATCACTGAGTAACTGCCTCCTTATTTTCAAGCATGGGGTTGGCTGCATCATGTTATGGGTATGCTTAACATGGGCAAATACTGGGGATTTTTTCAGGATAAAAAGAAACGGGATGGAGCTAAGCACGGGCAAAATCCTAGAGGAAAACCTGCTTCAGTCTGCTTTACACCAGAGACTGGGAGAGGAATTCACCTTTCAGCAGGACAATAACCTACAACACAGAACCAAATCTACACTGGAGTTGCTTACCAAGAATACAGTGAATGTTCCTGAGTCGCCAAGTTACAGTTTTGACTTAAATCTGCTTGAAAATCTATGGCAAAACTTGAAAATTGCTGTCTAGCCATGATTCCCAACATCTTGACAGAGCTTGAAGAATTCTGAAAAGATTAATGGGCAAATATTGAACAATCCAGGTGTGCAAAGCTCTTATAGACTTACCCAATAAGACTCACAGCTGTAATCGATGCCAAAGGTGTTTCTAACATGTTTTCACTCAGGGAGCTGAATACTTACGCAACAACTATATTTTAATTATTTAATTTCTATTAATCTTTATAAATCTTAGAATTTTTCTTCCAATTAGACATTAGAATATATTGTGTAGATTGTTGACAAAAAATGAAAATTAAATCAATTGTAATCCCACTTTGTAACACAATAAAATGTGAAGAAAAAATAATTTTGCAAGGCACTGTGCACTGATGGCTGCTTCATGTTTGCTTCATGTTTGCATCATGTGTGTTTAATATGTTCTTGGTAACAACATAATAATACAGTAGCCTACATCAACACACAGGTCAAACAGGATACATACAGTAGGACTTGCACAGTAATAAACAGCAAATAATGTTTGCTTGTATATAAACAGCTAACATGTTTTTCAGAGTTCATCTTAGTGCACTTTCATTTTGTCAGAACTACTATTGATGTTCTTTGTTGAATAAACTAGATAAATCTTTCCAAACCCTTCTTAATTAGGTGGTGTGTGTGTGTGTGTGCGTGTGTGCGTGTGCGTGTGCGTGCGCATGCGTGTGTGTGGGGGGGAGGGAGGGAGGGAGGGAGGGAGGGAGGGAGGGAGGGAGGGAGGGAGGGAGGGAGGGAGGGAGGGAAAGTCAGGAGACAGTTATTTCACTGGCTCCATTCCCACTTATGTCACATGACTGGGAGTTTAATAAGAAAGAGAGAAAGAGAGAGAAGGAGAGGGAGAAAGAGAAACACAAAAAAAGAGAGAGAAAGTGGAAAACATCTGCTGTGCATTACAAGCCCATAGGGGGACGCCTCTGACTCTCGCCTCGCTCCTGCTCGGGGTCCTGTGCACATCTCTCTCTCTCTCTCTCACACGCCAAGGCCGGAGCTCATTTCTGGAACGTGGGCCCGTCAGAGCCACTCATCTCCTCCAACACTCTATCTACGTCTTCCATCCCCCCTTTCTTCTCAGAATCCACCACTGTATTCCTTCCTTCCTTCCACTTTACATCACCCATCCACACTTCTTTATTTAACAGAACACGGAGACCTACCAACATTCTAGATATCATTACTGATTCCTTCTCTTCTGCTGCTTCCCAGCAGTCACTAAGCTGTGTGTGTGTGTGTGTGTGTCTGTGTCTGTGTGGAGGACAAGACGCAAGGGGTCTCATTTATAACTTTTACATTTTACACTAAATATCTGCATGCGGCATTTCAGAAACGCAAAAAAATATTGAGATTTATAATCTTGTCGCAAGTTTCCCTTTATAAATCAGACTTGTCGTGAAACTGTGCGCGTGTGAACAAGCATTATAACTCCGCCTGAAAAACGGCCATCATTCACCTTTTATGGTGACAATAAAGCCCTTATTTACTGTATACTTTGGAAGTATTGGAATTAGGCCACGACAGTATATCTAAAGGAAATAGCAATGGTGAACTTGAACAAATGTCTTTGGAGGTGTCGTCAGAATGTTTTATTTTGCAGTGACATTTGCTGTAGCCTATCTGACCAATTGCAAATTGTTGTGGACCTGTAAACAGATCGTTTGAATTCAACATTTTGCATTTACTTTTTCCCTGAACCTAAATATCCCACGAATTCTGAAACATCGCCTACTCTGGAAAAAAATTGAAACTACACTAGGCTTACTTATAGTGGTTGCCTACACACTTCCATGCAAAATATTTGGGATGAAATTATAATAGCCTATCTAATAGGCCTAATTAAATTAGAGATGCGCATGGTAACTTGTTGTATGGCTACTTCGGGAATATGAACTCATCATTGGCAGAAATGGTGAGGAATTTATTCTGTAATGGTTATTTTATATGTATTATGTATTATGTTTATAAATGAAATATTGTCTAGCTGAGAAATTTGACATTACAGTATCAATGGAAAAAGTGAATCATCTGTTCTACTGTTAAACTCCGCTTTGGATCAGATCGTATAGAGCAAAATACTTGAAATAGCTTATCTATTTACTACTGTGAAATGGGTCCAATTGAATGAGAGATGGGACAATTGGTAGCCTATCCTAACTTGTTGTAGGGCTATAGGATATTTCGCGAGCATGAAACCATCATAGTCAGAAAAGGTGAGGAATTTATTCTGCAATGATCATGGAAATAAAATAAATAATAGGAAATAGATGCCTATTTCTAATTATTGTTGAATGCAAAGATAAAATAAATACATTTTGGGCCTCCCGAGTGGCGCAGCGGTCTAAGGCACTGCATCGCAGTGCTTGGGGCATCACTACAGACCTGGTGTCACGATCGTCGGATATAGAGGACCAAGGCGCAGCGTGGCAGGTGAACATACTTATTTATTAAATGATACACGAACAAAACAACAAATCGATACGTGACGTCCACAGGTGCAAAACACAAACCAACACGGAACATAAACTCTACACACCCTGGCTCAACTTAAAAGAGTCCCTAGAGCCAGGGCGTGACAGTACCCCCCCTAAAGGCGCGGACTGCGACCGCGCCTAAACATCACCGAACAGGGAGGGCTGGGTGGGCATTCCTCCTCGGAGGCGGTTCCGGCTCCGGGCTTGACCACCACCCTCTACTAACCCCCCCGTAGTGCCCCTGGTCTGGTCTAGCCCCACTGGCTGGAGCTGGACTGGACTTCGGTGGAGCGGATTGCTCAGGCTCCGGTGTGGAGCAGCTGACCGGTACCTGACCAGGCACCGGTGAAACGGGCACGGGCTGGCGATGCGCACCACAGGTTTGGTGCGGGGAGCAGGAACAGGCCGGACCAGGCTGGCGACGCGCACCATTGGCTTGGTGCGGGGAGCAGGAACAGGCCGGGCCGGGCTGGCGACGCGCACCACTAGCTTGGTGCGGGGAGCAGGAACAGGCCGGACCGGGCTGGCGACGCGCACCATTGGCTTGGTGCGGGGAGCAGGAACAGGCCGGGCCGGGCTGGCGACGCGCACCATAGGCTTGGTGCGAGGGGCAGGAACAGGCCGGGCCGGGCTGGCGACGCGCACCATAGGCTTGGCGCGATGGACAGGAACAGGCCGGACCGTACTGGGAACACACACCACTGGCCTTACACGGGGATCAGGAACGGGCCGGACCGGACTGGCAACACACTTCAGTACCTCTCGCCGTGCCTCTACATTTTCCTTCCCTCTATACACCAATGGCTCCCGTAACCCGGTGGCCTTCTCTCCTCGTCCACCAACTCGCCCCTTATCTGCCTCCAGTGGCCCCGTCGTCCCTGCCATGTGCCCCCCCCCCCTAAAAATTTATTGGGGGTGCCCCTCGCCTGTCCGACGACTGCCCGGTTGGCGCCGCTTCTCCTCTCCTGCCTGGGCACGCTGCTTGGTCCTGTATTGGTGGGATCTTCTGTCACGATCGTCGGATATAGAGGACCAAGGCGCAGCGTGGCAGGTGAACATACTTATTTATTAAATGATACACGAACAAAACAACAAATCGATACGTGACGTCCACAGGTGCAAAACACAAACCAACACGGAACATAAACTCTACACACCCTGGCTCAACTTAAAAGAGTCCCTAGAGCCAGGGCGTGACACCTGGGTTCGATCGCAGGCTGTGTCACAACTGGCTGTGACTGGGAGTCCCATTGGGCGGCGCACAATTGACTCAGCGTCATCCGGGTTAGGGGAGGGTTTGGCCGGGGGGGCTTTACTTGGCTCATTGCGCTCTAGCGACTCCTGCAGGCTGACTTCGGTCGTCAGTTGAATGGTGTTTCCTCTGACACATTGGTGCAGCTGGCTTCCGGGTTAAGCGGGCTGATGTTAAGGAGCGCGGTTTGGCGGGTCATGTTCCCGAGCCCGTTGGGGAGTTGCAGCGACGAGACGAGATCTTAATTGAAAAAGGGGGTAACATTTAAAAAACGATTTTTGCTCTTCTCACTAACGGCAAGTGATTACATCTTGTTATTATGTGTAGGCCGTCATTGTAAATAAGAATTTGTTCTTAACTGACTTGCCTAGTTAAATAAAGGAAGAAAAAAAAATATATATATATATATATATAATTAGCTACCTCTTTTTTTGTTATCAATAAGAGTGTCATCATATATTCCTGCACAAGGCTACTAGGCTACTTTTGCCTTATTGCAATGCAATACTTCAACCACTAGAAATGTTGTGTATGCATGGTCTAAAGTTTGCGGAGGATAAGCACATTTTTAAGTCAGGATACGTTTTTATAAATTCCAACTTTTGCGTGAAAACTAGTGCACGTATGCTTGTGGCATATTTTGTGCGTAGCAACGTTTATTAATGAGGCCCCAGGATCGAGGCCTTTTGCCCAGGTACCCAGCATGAGCACACACACCCCGTCATCTCTGGCATGCCATACACACACACACACACACACACACACACACAGGGACAGAAGCAGCAGGTACACCAGCATTACTCAACAGTCGTCTGGACCAAAGAGAAATCAAACAAACAAACCTGCATCCTGCAACTAACTTCAGAGTAATGCCTTCTGGCCAGATCTTGTAACACTCTACTATATATTTATCTCTCACACTCGCTTGCTCGCTTTCTCTCCCTAATTTCTCTCTTCATTGCTCTCTCTCTCCCTCCCTGTCTCTATATCTCCCCCTTCCATTCTTCAAAAATACTCTTCTGAATATCCTATCAATTCAACAAGTTCATAACTAGTGAACAGGCTTTTCTCAAAGGCTCCACATGACATTAAGATCAAAAGACAAGATCAGAGACAGATACATCTACCTGCACACACACACACACACAAACACACTATCTACACATCCACACACACTACCTGTACACTGCTCAGATCCTCCGTCTCTTCTCATAATAAACAACATCCTTCTCCTTCACACAGTCTGTTCTGCAGACTGGCTCTGTCTGTGTGTCCCTACCAGGGATCCACTCTATGGTCCTGGATGATCATTTGAGCCTGGGTACTGGCAGTCTTCTCCTTGGCCTGAGGCTAGAGGGAATGAGCTGAACAGACACTTTGTGGTGAGGCCTCTACTGTCTTGGAGAAAACGGGTCTGAAGACAAATGAGTCATGGTGAATTTGAAGTTGGTCGTGATCAGTGGCGGTCAATGCCGTTTAAGATGAGGGAGAAAGATAATTTTTTTTATGAGCATGGCCTTATTTCTATTACAGCATATTGGATGACTGTCATTCATATTCCATTCACCCAGCTTAATGTAACATCGATAGGTTTAGGTTACTGCATGATACTCAAATTTTCCCTATACCCATCATGAGGTTTCTACAACCTAGCCTATGAATGAAAGTTTACAAACTTGGTGCACGGGTCGAGAGAAACATTTCAGTAGTCTAATCAAGGTGACAAACAGTGACACATTCAATACTGCCTTGCACACTCTTGCCTGCATCTAGCTGATCTAGGGTGTAATCATTAGTCCAACAGTTGCAAACAAGAGTTTCTATTGGACAAATTCAGGTATGTTTATCCCCATTTCGTTCCGTTTTAACAGAATCTGCAGAATGAATACCGTCCTGATCACACGCAAACACAGTTAACTTTCATAGCAGCCACATTCAAACAGCATGATCACTTTGCTCATTAATTCCTTATCGCATCTACACACTTTCCTCCTCTCACCTTTTCCCTTTGCTTGTGGGCTTCAGTGCACAACACATCAGCTGTCTGTGACTGGTCCAAAAAACCTTTCCGCTAACCGCTACACGCAGCCTACGTTGTCACCATATTAGCTAATGTCAGTCAACAAGTACCAGGACATAAGGAGTGATGAGACAAAGCTAGCCAGTTATAGAATATTGTGTTAGAAGGACAGCTGAGCTGACTGAAGACCGGACATTCAACTTGCAGTCAATATTGTTTCCACTGAAACATGTCTTTACATGACGTGATGAAACTTTGAAACTAAGTTGCAAGCTACTTTCGTGTTGTAGAAAGAGTGTGTCATGAAACACATTCCAGACACTGGTTCTTGCTATCTTGGCATAATTGTGATTTGACAGAGAAAGGGGAGAAGTCTGGAGGGGAGAAGTCCTCAACTTCAAAACTTCTCTCCATATCAAAGCAAGCTTAGCTAACCTCGCGGTCACTACTCACTACTGCCCTTGTTTGCTGTGATTGAATGGCAAAGACACACCCAAGAAAATCCCACATCAAACCACACCCCCAAGACAACTCTCGTTTGGCTTCAGTCATGGCCGCTAACATTTCTTAATGAGCAAGCCAAAACATTTGGTTCAGCCATCCTTTAAAGTCAAAGGCATCATTAACTTTACCAAGTACCAGGACATTTTAGCCAAAAGCCTGGCTGCCTCTGCCAGGAGGCTAACACTTGGCCGCAAGTGGGTCTTCTAGCAAGACAATAACCCCAAGCACAAATAAATGATTAATTGACCACAAAATCAACATTTTGCAATGGCCATCTCAGTCTCCGGACTTGAACCACATTGAAAACCTGTGCCTTGAATTGAAGAGGGCAGTCCATAAGTGCATATGAAGGATATCAAGGATCTGGAAAGATTATGTATGGAGGAATGTTCTAAGATCCCGCCCAATGTGTTCTCCAATCTCATACAACATTTTAGAAAAAGGCTTAGTGTCATTATCCTTGCAAGGGTAGGGTGCTGGAGTACTGAAAAAATTAATTAAGTATTACTTGTTGAACAAAATCTATTTCTTTGAGCAATTGTATTAGTGTAAAATAATTTCCGCATTTTCTTTTTTTGCATACAATGTAGCTCAATATTTGTATCATGTATTTTATACAGTATTTTTTGCTCATCTTTATCAAGGGTGCCAATAATTATGGACCCCACTGTATACACATACAAATACAAGGGAATAGAAAACTCATAAGTACGCTCAAACACACACACATGTACACAAACACACATGTTCTTACCTCTACTAAAGAAGGGCATGGTGAATGTTGTGTCAGAGCCTTTCTCCTCCTCCTGCCTCCCCTGTCCTGGAGACCTCCTTCTCTTCCACCGCATCACTCCGCTCCTCCCTCGCTCTGTCTATCAATCTCTTTCTCCAACCACACTCCTGCTATGACCTTGCTCTGTCTATCAATATCTCTGTCCACACTCCTCTCTCCTCGCTCTGTCTATCAATATCTCTATTCGTCCACGCAAGTTAGCGTTTTTTCTCATCAATCTTGTTCTGGAGGCTCTGCAGAGTGGCCACTAGCTAGCACAGCCACAAAGTCATACAATCTGATTTTAAACCTAATTCTAACCTTAACCCTAACCTTGCATTTTTAAATATAGACAATTTTGACTTTGTAGCTGGACCGTCTAGCAGAAATCGCTCAGTTCTGCCTCAAAGACAAGACTCATCCCAATAAATGTCACCCTGCTTCGTCCACACTCCTCTTATCTCCCTTCTTTATTTAGCTTTCTCCTCCGATCTGCACTATTCCTCTCTTCCTCCTTTCCTTATCTGTCTTTCCTTCTCTTTTTCTCCCTCTCTCCTCTTGTTTGCACTCCTCCTTTCTCCCCCTCTCTTCCTCTCCGTCCTAGGATCAGGCGACAGTGACAGCTCCAGCGACGATTCATAGACCCACGAGGTGTGTGTGTGTGTCTGTGTGTATGCCCCTTTCATGTGTTTGTCTGTGTGTGTGTATTTATGTGAGTGCCACTTCCACCTCATTCAAATGTGTGTGTTTGTTTCCTCATGCGCCTGTGTCTAAGTGTGTGTGTGTGTGTGTGTGTGTGCGTTTACCCCCTCCCTTCCTCTCATCATCATCATCACATCCCTCCAGACTGCAGTGGATTCTGCTGCCTCAGCCCTCTTGACTTACGACACACACACGCACACCGCTCTAGCCAGGGCTCACACCATACACACAGTGACACATAATTCACAGGAAAGGCTATGTACCTACCAACACAGTAACAGGGAGCCACACACACAATATAGACCTGAGTCTATACACTCACAAATTACTTACTGTACAATTAAGAACAGAAACACAAACCCACACACCACCAGAAGCCACAAACAAACACATGCTTTATATTATAATTACAGTTTCATCTGAGTCCACAGTAGAAGCAGCAGGTGCAACATTGTCAATATTGAAATACAGAATGATTTAGAAACAATATAATTACCTAACAGAAAGAACAGTGAAGAAAACTTCACTCCCTGCTCCACACACACAATTAGAAAGTTACAGATGTCTGCCCACTCTCCTGTCTGTCTGTCCCTGTTCTACTTCTCCTAGTGTTGCAGATGGAAAAACACAGAAATACAATCACTAGAATGGCCATCCCTATTCAAGTCAACAATTCCATAATCTAGTGATTGTATTTCAATGCGGAAGATAAGGAAACATACTATCGACTGTCTAACTACTTTCATAAAAACTGCATAACATGTAAATAGGGCCCAGATTTTCTTTCTATATAAAAACATATTTTTCAGAAAAGCCTGCCATGTTAGTCTCTTATAAGTTAATATAAAGGCGAAATAAACACACACCTATTTAGGCGAGGTGCTGGCTGACGGCGTAAAACACTTGAAAAAGAAAAGGAAAGCCGCACAATCTAGGAGCTCAGATGCAATAATTTAATATCCTAATAACCAACGTTTCGACAAGCTGTCTTCATCAGGGTATAATGACAAACACTGCGGGTCATAGTGTCAAAGGACACACGCAGGTGTCTGTAATCATGGCCAGGTGTGGCCTAATAGCATTGGTTAATTCACAGATAAAAACAACATACAAAAAACATGGATAGCATATGATCATAGATACTTGGCTACATAGGCCCACAAACATTTACAATGAATAGCAAAATCTCAAGAATGGCTTCAGATCAAAGTCTACGTTGAGACCGAAGGGAGCAAGGGTCTTTAAATTAAAGATCCAGGCAGCCTCTCATTTTAACAATAAGTTGTCGAGGTCACCTAGGGAGGGTGACATGTTCGATGCCGATATAACGTAGGGAAGAAATCGAGTGGTTCGCTTCCAAAAAGTGGGCAGCGACTGGGTATGTCGAGTTTTTGCACCTAATGGTGCTACGATGCTCCGAGATTCGTACTTTTAATTTGCGCTTTGTTTTACCCTCATCATTTTTACCACAAGGACAAGTTATAAGATAAATAACTGCCTTAGTAGAGGTGCAAATAGATGTTGTGCAGGGATATTTAGGGGTGGTAAATCAGAGCTTACCAATTGATCTCTGAGATTTCTGCCCCGCAAGAATACAACCAAGGGAGGGTCTGAAAACACATTACCAATCCTGTCATTGGATCTTAGAATGTGCCAATGTTTGAGAACGATTCCCTTAATTTGTTCAGAGCATTTTGAATAGCGTGTTGTTAGAACGCAATAATGCTTATTTTTACGAGACTGTCCTTGAAAGAGTTCAGGTCTCGATTTGTTTTGAATTTTCTCAATGGCAGTATTAATCTGACAATTTTTGTACCCCCACTCCTTGAATTTTCTTTGCGTCTCAGCCATATTTCGGTCGAAATCTGATTGTTTTTTACAAATTATTTGGATTCGACAGAATTGGCTGTAGGGCAAACTGTTTTTCAAGGGAAGCGGTGACAACTATCAGCCCTCAACAAACTGTTACGATCAGTAGGTTTCCTGTAAAGATCAGTGTATAGAACATTATCCTCACCCAGTCGCTGCCCACTTTTTGGAAGCGAACCACTCGATTTCTTCCCTACGTTATATCGGCATCGAACATGTCACCCTCCCAAAGAGAGGGGGTGACCTCGACAACTTATTGTTAAAACGAGAGGCTGCTTGGATCTTTAATTTAAAGACCCTTGCTCCCTTCGGTCTCAACGTAGACTTTGATCTGAAGCCATTCTTGTGATTTTGCTATTCATTGTAAATGCTTGTGGGCCTATGTAGCCAAGTATCTATGATCATATGCTATCCATGTTTTTTGTATGTTGTTTTTATCTGTGAATTAACCAATGCTATTAGGCCACACCCGGCCATGATTACAGACACCTGTGTGTGTCCTTTGACACTATATAAACTAGTGACCCGCAGTGTTTGTCATTATACCCTGATGAAGACAGCTTGTCTGTCGAAACGTTGGTTATTAGGATATTCAATTATTGCATCTGAGCTCCTAGATTGTGCGGCTTTCCTTTTCTTTTTCAAGTCTCTTATAGGTTGCCAAACGATCACATGCCAAATGATAAGGGAGAAAATGCACACCCACAAAGTTTTATAGAACATCTGCCTTCGTACCATATAGCTAGACTACTAATGAAAGGTGGGAGTAGGCATCCTTAATTCACCACCAAAGGTAGTTATAGCAAGTACAGACATTCCATGTGACTGTGTTGTGCATTGAGCTGTTAACAAACACACACACTCACACAGATATATACACACAGGCATATAGACACATACTCTGATACACACATACCCTATGTTTACTAACACCAGGCCTACACACTTCAGTCACGCGCCTGCCAGACTTAAACTTGGCAGGGGCAGGGCACCGAACACACACACACACACAGACACACAGAGCTCATCAAGGCGCCAGCATGCATGCAGTGGGTGGCAGAACTGTTTGTTCTGTTATTGTGTCCTAGCGTGTAGCCCCCTGCCGACACACCCACCCACCCACACACTCCCCTCACCACAACAACCTGCCCCTGCTGCCAACACATACTTTCGTTTTTCCCACAGGCTATGGCTCCCCTGACTGGGAGGCCTGGGCTACGTCCCAATACACTAAAATAGCATCCTTTCCTACTGTCCTTTCCTTGTCTCCTTTTAACTTTCATTTCTGTGAGTCATTTCTCTCTGCATTTAAAGCAGAAAACAATTTGGATTTGGAGCCACTTCCTATGTTTCCCATAATTAATTGTATCTGTTCCCTTTCTCTCTCCCTCCACCTGGAAGTGATCGGTCCACCATTACAGCACCTCTGGGCCCAGGACAGTTTGTGCATCTTGACATCAGGCCATTGTCCAATTAGAACGGTCCATTCTCTGCCAAATATCGATAGAAGCACCCCACCACAAAGAGAGAGTGTTAGAGAGAAATACCATAGATACAGCTCTGTGCTTCAAAAGAGTCTCAAATGAAACCATATTCCCTTAAAATACACTACTATTACCATAGACAGAGGAGAAGGGAAGGAGGAAAAGGAGAAGAAAAAGTAGGTGTGCTATTGTGTGTGTTTTTTTTGCGTTATTTGTAATTTATTTTGTACATAATGTTTCTGCCACCGTCTCTTATGACCAAAAAGAGCTTCTGGGTATCAGGACAGCGATTACTCACCTCGTAATGGAGGAAGATTTTTTCTTAATTGAGTCGGACGCAAAGGATATTCTACAGACACCCGACAAGGCCCAAATCCCTGTCATTCGCATGAGAAAGAGACAGAGATATTATGGACGTAGGTCGGGGTGCCTTGTAAGGATCCGACAGCGAGCGAAAAATCTGCCTCTTCCATCAGTCCTATTAGCCAACGTACAATCATTGGAGAAAAAAAATGGACGACCTAAGATCAAGGACTTCCTACCAACGGGACATTAAAACCTGTAATATCTTATGTTTCATCGAGTCGTGGCTGAACGCCAACATGGATACCATATAGCTGGTGGGATATATGCTACATCGGCAGGATAGAACGGCTGACTCCGGTAAGACAAAGGGTGGCGGTCTGTGTATATTTGTAAACAACAGCTGGTGCACGAAATCTAATACTAAGGAAGTAAAGATTTGCTCGCCTGAGGTAGAGTATCTCATGATAAGCTGTAGACCACACTATTTACTAAGAGAGTTTTCTTCTATATTTTTCATAGCTGTCTATTTACCACCACAAACCGATGCTAGCACTAAGATTGTTCTCATTGAGCTGTATAATGCCATAAGCAAACAGGAAAACGCTAATCCAACTTTAATGGAGGGAAACTTAAATCCGTTCTACCTAATTTCTACCAACATGTTAAATGTGCAACCAGAGAAAAAAATCTGACCAAATCTGACCATACTTCTATCCTCCTGATTCCTGCTTATAAGCTAAAACTAAAGCAGGAAGCACCAGTGACTCGGTTAATAAGGAAGTGGTCAGATGACGCAGATGCTAAGCTACAGGACTGTTTTGCAAGCACAGACTGGAATATGTTCCGGGATTCTTCCGATGGAATTGAAGAGTACACCACGTCAGTCACTGGCTTCATCAATAAGTGCATCGATGATGTCGTCCCCACAGTGACCGTACGTACATTCCCCAACCAGAAGCCATGGGTTACAGGCAACATCCGCACTGAGCTAAAAGGTAGAGCTGCCGCTTTCAAGGAGCGGGACTCTAACTCGGACACTTATAAGAAATCCCGCTATGCCCTCCGACGAACCATCAAACAGGCAAAGAGTCAATACAGGACTAAGATTGAATCGTACTACAATGGCTCCGACGCTCGTCGGATGTGGCAGGGCTTGCAAACTATTACAGACTACAAAGGGAAGCACAGCCGCGAGCTACCCAGTGACACGAGCCTACCAGACAAGCTATATCCCTTCTATGCTCGCTTCGAGGCAGGCAACACTGAAGCATGCTTGAGAGCATCAGCTGTTCCGTATGACTATGTGATCACGCTCTCCGTAGCCGATGTGAGTAAGACTTTTAAGCAGGTCAACATTCACAAGGCCCCAGGGCCAGACGGATTACAAGGATGTGTACTCCGAGCATGTGCTGACCAACTCGCAAGTGTCTTCACTGATATTTTCAACATGTCCCTGACTGAGTCTGTAATACCAACATGTTTCAAGCAGACCGCCATAGTCCCTGTGCCCAAGAACACTAAGATAACCTGCCTAAATGACTACCGACCAGTAGTAGTCATGTCTGTAGCCGGTCATGGCTGGTCATGGCTCACATCAACACCATTATCCCAGAAACCCTAGACCCACTCCAATTTGCATACCGCCCCAACAGATCCACAGATGATGCAATCTCTATTGCACTCCACTCTGCCCTTTCCCACCAAGACAAGAGGACCACCTACGTGAGAATGCTATTCATTGACTACAGCTCAGCGTTCAACACCATAGTGCCCTCAAAGCTCATCACTAATCTAAGGACCCTGGGACTAAACACCTCCCTCTGCAACTGGATCCTGGACTTCCTGATGGGCCGCCCCCAGGTGGTAAGGGTAGGTAACAACACATCTGCCACGTTGATCCTCAACACAGGGGCCCCTCAGGGGTGCGTGCTCAGTCCCCTCCTGTACTCCCTGTTCACCCACGACAGCATGTCCAGGCACGACTCCAACACCATCATTAAGTTTGCCGATGACACAACAGTGATATGCCTGATTACCGACAACGATGAGGCAGCCTATAGGGAGGAGGTCAGAGACCTGGCCGTGTGCTGCCAGGATAACAACCTCTCCCTCAACGTGATCAAGACAAAGGAGATGATTGTGGACTACAGGAAAATAAATAGGACTGAGCACGCCCCCATTCTCATCGACGGGGCTGTAGTGGAACAGGTTGAGAGCTTCGAATTCCTTGGTGTCCACATCACCATCAAACTGTCATGGTCCAAACCACACCAAGACAGTCGTGAAGAGTGCACGACAAAGCCTATTCCCCTTCAGGAGACTGAAAAGACTTGGCATGGGTCCTCAGATCCTGAAAAAGTTATACAGCTGCACCATCGAGAGCATCCTGACTGGTTGCATCACCGCCTGGTATGGCAACTGCTCTGCCTCCAACAGAGGGTAGTGTGTACGGCCCAGTACATCACTGGGGCCAAGCTTCCTGCCATCCAGAACCTCTTCACATTTACATTTTAGTCATTTAGCAGACGCTCTTATCCAGAGCGACTTACAGTTAGTGAGTGCATACATTTTCATACTGTACCCGGAAGTGTCAGAGGAAGGCCCTATAAACTGTCAAAGACTCCAGCCACCCTAGTCATAGACTGTTCTCTCTGCTACTGCACGGCAAGCGGTACCAGAGCACCAAGTCTAGGTCCAAAAGGCTTCTTAACAGCTTCTACCCCCAAGCCATAAGACTCCTGAACAGCTAAATATGGCTACCAGGACCATTTGCATTGTCCACCCCCCACCCCACCCCCTCTTTTACGCTGCTGCTACTCTGTTTATTATCTATGCATAGTCACTTTAACTCTACCCACATGTACATATTACCTCAATTACCTCAACTAACCGGTGCCCCCGCACATTGACTCTATACCGGTACCCCCTGTATTTAGCCTCCCTACTGTTATTTAATTTTTTACTTATCTATTTTTTACTTAAAACAGCATTGTTGGATAAGGGCTCGTAAGTAAGCATTTCACTGTAAGGTCTACACCTGTTGTATTCGGCACATGTGGAAAAACATTTTTGATTTGATTTGATTTGAGTAGGATGAATGGGAAGAGGAAGTGGAGGAGGGGATAGACAAAGAGTGAAAGGAGGACAACTAGGATGAGGGGGAAGGAGAGGAAGAGCAGCCGAGGAGCATGGGGGATGGAGTCAGTCCCCTTGGGAGGTCAGGAGTACCAACTTCCTATGGGCGCTCCCACAATGCACCATAATCCATCTCTATAACCATTCTATCCATCTCCATGGAAACGGGAGTAAGGAGGCAGGAGGAGAGGCAGCGAGGGCGAGCAATGGGGAGAGTTCAGTGTCAGTAAGTCTGAACTAGCCTGCCACTTTAGTGCCCAATGTACTGCACTCTCAACCAAACTACGTCACAGTGAGTCCCAAGTTCAAACAGGGTCGGAGCAAACATGGGCTGAAGAGGGCAGCTAAGGGTAACGGGAACAGACCCACACATTCTCACATGCACATAACTCTCTCTCACACACACACACAAAGATGCACACACACATTCCATCAATACAGAGGGAGCTGTGGGTGTCTGTGGGTTTTTGCCATGGCAACCCAGGTTGTGGGCCTGCCTCTATACAGTGTGTCCAAGACTTTGTGTGAGTGGAAGTCAGTAGATGATGATATTTAGATTGGTGACTGGTCTCTTCTCTCTCTCTCTCGCTGTCCATTCTAAATACCCCCCCCCGTCTCTCTGTCCATCCATCCCTCTCTCCAGTGGCCTGGACGTCTACAGAAGATAATAAAACAGAACAATACAGTCAGTCACCAGGTCAGGGCCCACTGATCCTCTCATTGTCCTTGGTGTCACATCCCAAATGGCACCCCATTTCCTTTATAGTGCACTACATTTGTGATATACCCCTTCTGTTCCATTTAGAAGTCTCTCTCTCGCTCTCTCTCTCTCACACACACACAAACACCCATCTTAGATATGTTTGTTCAGTTCATCTGAAGTGTCTGACTACATTTACTTCCTTCAGAGGTTTTAACATTTTAGCTGCAATCTGTTGATAATGTGAGGAGTGACAGATCTAAAAGATGAAAAGAGAGGAGGGGAGGAAAAATTGAGAACAAGTCTACCACTTCAGTGAGAACAAGTCTACCATCCAGATGCATACCTCTATGTACCCTGCTTAGCTTTGGAAACAAGCTGTGTTTGATTCAGCTGAGCTATCATGTCAACACATTTAGACATTGGTCTACACATTAATAATAAACTTTTACGTTTGGATAGAGAGAGAGAGAGAGAGAGAGAGAGAGAGAGAGAGAGAGAGAGGGGGGAGCGAGAGAGAGAGAGAGAGAGGGGGGAGCGAGAGAGAGAGTGAGAGATATGCATCTGTCACGTGCTTGTTTACTGTAGGATGGAATGTTTGGACAGATACATGCTAAAGGGATACTTCGGGATTTTGGCAATGTCTCTGCGTGCAGTTTGAAGGAAGTTGCTAACTAGCCCTAGCGCAATTGCTAACTAGCGTTAGCACAATAACTGGAAGTCTATGGGTATCTGCTAGCATGCGCTAGTTAGCGTTGGCTTGCGAAACTACCTATAACTTCCTTCAGACTGGACACAGAGACAGTTCATCTGATTGGGAAAGTGGATAAAGGGCCTCATTGCCAAGATCCTGATGTATCACTTTAATGATTACAGTCTGTCTGTCTGTCTGTCTGTCTGTCTGTCTGTCTGTCTGACCAAACGGAAGTGAGCCCTCTCCTCTCTCCCTCATACTCTCTCTTTCTCCACCCCCTTTCTCTTTCTGACTTCTATCTTATCTGTGTGTGTCTCTCTCTCCCTCTCCCTCTCTCCATTCGATAGGAATCTGAGCTCTGAGGACAGTGTAAACAGTGTACAGATGCCCTGTGCAGTGTAAGCAGAAAGGAGTAGAGGAGTGCAGGAGAAGTAAGCAGCACTACAGTGAACTAGTGAACTGGGACGGCTAAAAGATCTGCAGAGAATAACCGAGGATAGGTGCACAGAGGATAACTGCAGTCCTAAAGAGCTGGATGGCTGCTGGTTTCCTGCCTGAAAAGATCGGCCCAGAGAGATGAGTTTGGAGCCAACAGCTCAACAGGCCAGCGGAAACTCCAGTGCTGTTCAGCACATGTAGCCCAGCCTACAGTACACCATTCCACACACGGGAACATAGCAGAACAGGCTTTCTCTCATTCTTACTCTCTGTCTCACAGTCATTCGTTCGTTCAATTTCTTTATTTGACCAGGTGTGCCAGGTGTGTTAAGTTCTCATTTTAATGCAATTCATAAGGAATATGATGACATTTCGGATACACCCTTAGCTATAATCTGATGGTGAATCACCATTGAAATGTAAATTTGATTTCTTTGGAATCCTCTCCTCCCCTTCCCTCTCCCCCCTCCTCCCCCCTTCCCCTCTCCTCACCCCTTCCCCTCTCCTCCCTCCTCAACCCTTCCCCTCTCCTCCCAAGGAATTAGTAAATTGTCTCCTCCTTCCTACTTCAGGGAACTGCTGACCTCACAATGAGCTCTAATTCCATTAGATCCTAAGTCGTTTCAACCCAAATGGTACCCTATTCCCTATACAGTGCACTATTTTTGACCAGGGCCGATAGCCAAAAGTAGGGAATAGGGTGCCATTTAGGACACAGCCCTAGTTGTGTCCTGCTTCTCTCTGTTGTATTTTCAGACAGTAATATCTTTCCATGGGAAGAGATGGGATGCACGCGCGCACACTCACACGCACAGCCAACAGAGAGTGGCTCTAGGGAAGCATTAGGATGACAGTCAGCAACACTCCCAACTTATTGCACAACAGCTGCTTTCACACAGACTGACAAATCGCTTTCCATCTCTGCTTTCTATTCCTTTTCTCCCTGATCTTTGTGAGTAAGATTATTGCAACAAGCAAGCTCAGTGTGTGTGTGTGTGTGTGTGTGTGTGTCTCACACAACAGAACACAGAACTGAAACAGAACAGAACACAGAACTGAAAATGATCGGAGAGGTTGAGAGTAGAGGAAGTTCAGGAGAAAAAACAAAATATAATTATTGTAAAATTGACTGTCTCCATAAAATGTAGATAGTAGGCATAAGCTGGAAGTAGAGGCCTAAGCATTGTTGTTCACTAGTTTACTCCAAGTAGGGAAAGGGTGGTGGGGTTGGAAAGTAATAAAGGGGAATATATATATATTTTTAAAGGATATGTATGTGTATGTATGTATGTATGTATGTATGTATGTATGTATGTATGTATGTATATATATATATATATATATATATATATATATATATATATATATATATATATATAAAGAACATGGGGGATTGGAAGTGATGCAGACAATTACATTGATGGAAGTTACAATCTATCTGCAATATTAAGCTGATCTACCCCCCACATTTTTTAAAACTAAAATTAAACAAATTATTACAAATAAATAAAAAACAAGCAAGCTCAGTGTGTGTGTGTGTGTCTCACACAACAGTCTCTGGTGAGAACAGAACACAGAACAATGCACTGTAGAACAGAAACATAGAGACAGAGACACCCCCACAGAACTCTGGCAGAAGTTTGCTCCACAGAACACTTGCTCTGGCTTTGTTTTGGCATTGTCCACAGCTGGACTGTGGCCGGGGCAACGGGCCGAGCCTAAAAGTGCAACAGAGGGGGGAAAATAACATGATTTAAAAGAAAGAGAAAAGTTGAAGTTACGAAGCTAGAGAGAAAAGGTTCGCAGCCAGGGCAGGAAGTTGTTAATAGTTTTTCTTCTGCGTTTTTCACCTGAATTTATCTCCCCCTCCTGATCCCCCTCCTCCTTTGTCCCAACACTCACTCCCCCTCTCTTTATCCTTCTCCTTTTCCCTCTCTCTCTATCCCAACACTCACTCCATCTTTCTTCCTCTCTTTTCTCCCCTCTCTAACCTAACATGCACTCCAATTCTCTTTCCCTCTCTTTCTTTCTATTCCCCATCTCACCCTATATCCCCTATCTCACTCTTCCCCATTACATCTCTCTCTCGCTCTCCTTACCCCCCCCCCCTCTCTCCCACACCCATAATCCTAATTTCTCTCTTTAATAATCATAAATCCATTGAGTGCCAAATTACACTTCACAATGAGACAGCAACCCAAACAAGCGCCCATTAAATCATCAAGAGAGAGAGAAAAAAACATTCTGAAGCATCCAAAAGCAACATGGCTGTGTTTGGCCAGGTCTTCACGGTAGTTAGCTGCTGCTGCTGCTGTTTCCAACCCTGACTCATTGGGACCACACAGAACAGAGACACAGGTAGAGTGATCTGATCGCCATTCTATCTGACCATCCAAATAATCATAGAGAGGCAGTGTCACGTTCGTTGAATGACAGGTCAGACCAAGGCGCAGCGTGATATGCGTACATGTTTATTAACGTAATAAACAACACGACAAAACAACAAAGGAAACGAAACGTGAAGTCCAAGGTAGTACAGAACAACAAACCTTACACGGAACAAGATCCCACAACTAGACAGTGCCAATAGGCTGCTTAAGTATGGTCCCCAATCAGAGACAACGAGCGACAGCTGCCTCTGATTGGGAACCACACCGGCCAACATAGAACTAGACATACTAGATCCTCATACATAGAACAAGCACAACAAGGAATATACACACCCTGACTCAACATATAAGCGTCCCCTGAGTCAGGGCGTGACAGGCAGAGGATTACTCTCTGAGGTTTCAGGTCCAGCCTGCGTGAGAATTTCTGGGATTTCTGGGAAAGATGGAGGAGGAGGATGAAGGAATGAGAGAGGAGAGGAAAGCAGAGAGGGGGCAGAAGACCAAGGTGGGTATTTTCCCTGAAAGAAAACAGGGAGGAGAGGGGAGAGGGAGAGAAGAAGAGAAGGATAGAGGGAGAAGAGGGAGGTCAGGGTGGGATAGTCCTTAGCTCCACTAAAGGGTCTGCCTGGGTCTCCTGACTTAAACTCACTCTGACTTTCTGCTCTAGAGAGAAAGAGAGCGAGAGAGAGAGAAGATAGAGAGAGAGAGAGAAGATAGAGAGAGAGAGAAGATAGAGAGAGGTCTGAGAATTCCACAGGAAGGACAAGCTCTTCGGTTCTAGCTTTCACACTTGACAACTGACTAACAGCTTCCAGTGATAAAACACAGCACACACACACACTGAGGTCAAAGAGCGACAGAGCAGGGAACTACTAAGATAAGGAAAAGGAAACTGATAAAGGAAACTGCTACTCATCTTCAGTTTACTATGCAACAGAAACTACGACATGTTGTGGCCTCTTGATCACTCTCGCCCCACTCTCTCCCCCCACTCTCCCCCCTCTCTCCCTTCTCTCACCCCCTCTCTCTCTCTGCTCTCTCCCTCCTTCCTCTCTCACTCTATGCTCAGTATAAGACAGGGGACTGAGGTGTTTCTAGGCCTATACAGTGCCTTGCAAAAGTATTCATCCCCCTTGGCGTTTTTCCTATTTTGTTGCATTACAACCTGTCATTTAAATAGATTTTTATTTGGATTTCATGTAATGGACATACACAAAATAGTCCAAATTGGTGAAGTGAAATGAAAAAAAATTACTTGTTTCAACAAATTCTAAAAATTAAATAACGGAAAAGTGTTGCGTGCATATGTATTCACCCCCTTTGCTATGAAGACCCTAAATAACATCTGGCGCAACCGATTACCTTCAGAAGTCACACAATTAGTTAAATAAAGTCCACCTGTGTGCAATCTAAGTGTCACATGATCTGTCACATGATCTCAGTATATATACACCTGTTCTGAAAGGCCCCAGAGTCTGCAACACCACTAAGAAAGGGGCAGCACCAAGCAAGCGGCACCATGAAGACCAAGGATCTCTCCAAACAGTTCAGGGACAAAGTTGTGGAGAAGTACAGATCAGGGTTGGGTTATGAAAAAATATCTGACACTTTGAACATCCCACAGAGCACCATTAAATCCATTATTTAAAAAATGGAAAGAATATGGCACCACAACAAACCTGCCAAGAGAGGGCCGCCCACCAAAACTCACGGACCAGGCAAGGAGGGCATTAATCAGAGAGGCAACAAAGAGGCCAAAGATAACCCTGAAGGAGCTGCAAAGCTCCACAGCGGAGATTGGAGTATCTGTCCATAGGACCACTTTAAGCCGTACACTCCACAAAGCTGGGCTTTACGGAAGAGTGGCCAGAAAAAAGCCATTGCTTAAAGAAAAAAATAAGCAAACACGTTTGGTGTTCGCCAAAAGGCATGTGGGAGACTCCCCAAACATATGGAAGAAGGTACTCTGGTCAGATGAGACTAAAATTGAGCTTTTTGGCCATCAAGGAAAACGCTATGTCTGGCGCAAACCCAACACCTCTCATCAACCCGAGAACACCATCCCCACAGTGAAGCATGGTGGTGGCAGCATCATGCTGTGGGGATGTTTTTCATCGGCAGGGACTGGGAAACTGGTCAGAATTGAAGGAATGATGGATGGCACTAAATACAGGGAAATTCTTGAGGGAAACCTGTTTCAGTCTTCTAGAGATTTGAGACTGGGACGGAGGTTCACCTTCCAGCAGGACAATGACCCTAAGCATACTGCTAAAGCAACACTTGAGTGATTTAAGGGGAAACATTTAAATGTCTTGGAATGGCCTAGTCAAAGCCCAGACCTCAATCCAATTGAGAATCTGTGGTATGACTTAAAGGTTGCTGTACACCAGCGGAACCCATCCAACTTGAAGGAGCTGGAGCAGTTTTGCCTTGAAAAATGGACAAAAATCCCAGTGGCTAGATGTGCCAAGCTTATAGAGACATACCCCAAGAGACTTGCAGCTGTAATTGCTGCAAAAGGTGGCTCTACAAAGTCTTGACTTTGTGGGGGGGGGGGGGTTGTGAATAGTTATGCAAACTCAAGTTCTGTTTTTTGGTCTTATTTCTTGTTTGTTTCACAATAAAAAATTGTTTGCATCTTCAAAGTGGTAGGCATGTTGTGTAAATCAAATGATACAAACCCCCAAAAAATCTATTTCAATTCCAGGTTCCAAGGCAACAGTAGGGCTCACACGCATTTGGTAACACTAAACCCCCCAAAAACCTGAGTGAATTGTGTGTAGGACTGTTTTACTGTTGTGAGCAATAACAGCATGAAGGAAGAGATAATCTAACCATAGACAAGCTATAACACTTGGTTTTATCTCCATGGAGATAACAGATTATTTTATTTTCTGTCATCTCTGACCATAGAGATCCTATTCTAATTCCCAATTATGTGACTGGGTAAACAAAGGTCTAGTGACATCATGCCATGTAGCTTAAGGGCAATTCCAAAGTAATGGAATTACGCGTTGACTCCGTTTTTTCAATTTTCAATGTATGCCAAACAAAAACCATTGATTTCAAAGATTAACAAACCATACAAGTCTATGCACAAGGACTACGTTTGACAATTTCCACTGAAACATTTACAAAAACTAATTTAGTGAAAAAACTGTGCAGATGCAAACTTTGTTAACGGAATTACGTTCAAATCTTCCTAAGATTTTTATGCGACCACATTTTCCAAAACCTCTGTTAAATATCTGCTCAAAATTAAGATTAAAAGATGTCTGCAGAAAGAATGGGGTGTCAGCTATGACAAGGCACCCTTGAGTTTGAAGAAATCTATTTTGGTTATTGAACTACAATAAGTTAAGTGGATTTACACCCGGTAACGGAATTACATCTTGGGTCCCTGATCTGTACTCCACAGAAATGCATAATTATGGATATGAATGTCATTCTCCTCATGTTTCACAAGTTTGGACATCACAACACTGCTCAGCAAAGCACAGTACAGTGCAGTACAATACACCACAGCAAAGCACAGCAGAGTAGAGTTCAGTACAGTGCAGTGCAGTAGAGTACAGTAGAGTACAGTACAGTAGAATTCAGTACAGTACAGTACAGTACAGTACAGTAAAGTAGAGTATAGTTCAGTATTGTACAGTACAATATACTGTACTCTACTGTAATATACTATTCTTTAATGTACTGTACTGTACTGTACTATCCAAACTTGTAAAACATACGTCTATGATAGGTTCAGATTTGGACCAGTTCGGTCCGTCTGTGGACGTTAACATCAAGGCCAGGGTGGACTGACCAAATGTCAACAACTTTTCAACGTCCATGGACGTCCGGTGTCAGTCAGTGCTCAGTGGGTGAGGATGCTGGTTACAGTAAATGGAAAGAGAGGGGGCTCATGGGTAGGTGTCAGTAAGAGCTGGGATAGGTGACATTAACTGGAGAGAGAGAGACAGAGAGAGTTAGGGAGAGAGAGAGGGAGGGGTTGTCCAGACTTACACTGTTTTAACACTTGGTTTGACCACCAGACGACAGAAAGACAACGAAAAAACATATGAGCTGAACATAACAGTATGCCAGTGGAAGGGAGGGCAGTAGCAGGTGACCAAACTGTGGTTTGTGACTATTATGATTGCCCATTGTAGCCAATTCAGTTGCAGTAATTCCATTACTGATTTTTTGGTAATTCCGCGACCAAATTTTGTAATGGAATTATGAGTTTTAATCACTTCATGAACAAAATTGATATCAGTAAAATCACTACAACTAATTGATAGGTCTACCATTACCTCATGAGGGAGAGAAATTAAAAAATATCTTAAAGATATGTGGGTTTTTGGTAAGGCAAAAAGGTAATATTTTTAAAGGTACAAGGCAATATTTTTAAACTTACAGAAAGGTAAACAATTTCTCTAAAACTAAATAGAAGTGGTATATCTAATACCTTTTAAGACTTTTTCTGGTAATGTTTTCTAAGACCCCTTTTCTATCTGTTTATCCAGATGGAAAATGGTTGAAAAATGTATCTATGCCTTCATTTCCCAAAGATATAGTTTCTTAGCTTTCATTTGACACCCAGTTTTACAGTGAGGGAAAAAAGTATTTGATCCCCTGCTGATTTTGTACGTTTGCCTACTGACAAAGAAATGATCAGTCTATAATTTTAATGGTAGGTTTATTTGAACAGTGAGAGACAGAATAACAACAAAAACATCCAGAAAAACACATGTCAAAAATGTTATAAATTGATTTGCATTTTAATGAGGGAAATAAGTATTTGACCCCCTCTCAATCAGAAAGATTTCTGGCTCCCAGGTGTCTTTCATACAGGTAACGAGCTGAGATTAGGAGCACACTCTTAAAGGGAGTGCTCCTAATCTCAGCTTGTTACCTGTATAAAAGACACCTGTCCACAGAAGCAATCAATCAATCAGATTCCAAACTCTCCACCATGGCCAAGACCAAAGAGCTCTCCAAGGATGTCAGGGACAAGATTGTAGACCTACACAAGGCTGGAATGGGCTACAAGACCATCGCCAAGCAGCTTGGTGAGAAGGTGACAACAGTTGGTGTGATTATTCGCAAATGGAAGAAACACAAAAGAACTGTCAATCTCCCTTGGCCTGGGGCTCCATGCAAGATCTCACCTCGTGGAGTTGCAATGATCATGAGAACGGTGAGGAATCAGCCCAGAACTACACGGGAGGATCTTGTCAATGATCTCAAGGCAGCTGGGACCATAGTCACCAAGAAAACAATTGGTAACACACTACGCCGTGAAGGACTGAAATCCTGCAGCGCCCGCAAGGTCCCCCTGCTCAAGAAAGCACATATACAGGCCCATCTGAAGTTTGCCAATGAACATCTGTATGATTCAGAGGAGAACTGGGTGAAAGTGTTGTGGGCAGATGAGACCAAAATCGAGCTCTTTGACATCAACTCAAATCGCCGTGTTTGGAGGAGGAGGAATGCTGCCTATGACCCCAAGAACACCATCCCCACCGTCAAACATGGAGGTGGAAACATTATGCATTGGGGGTGTTTTTCTGCTAAGGGGACAGGACAACTTCACCGCATCAAAGGGACGATGGACGGGGCCATGTACCGTCAAATCTTGGGAGAGAACCTCCTTCCCTCAGCCAGGGCATTGAAATGGGTCATGGATGGGTATTCCAGCATGACAATGACCCAAAACACATGGCCAAGGCAACAAAGGAGTGGCTCAAGAAGAAGCAAATTAAGTGGCCTAGCCAGTCTCCAGACCTTAATCTCATAGAAAATCTGTGGATGGAGCTGAAGGTTCGAGTTGCCAAACGTCAGCCTCGAAACCTTAATGACGGAGAAGATCTGCAAAGAGGAGTGGAACAAAATCCCTCCTGAGATGTGTACAAACCTGATGGCCAACTACAAGAAACGACCTCGCTTTGTGCACGGGGGCATTGTCATGCTGAAACAGGAAAGGGCCTTCCCCAAACTGTTGCCACAAAGTTGGAAGCACAGAATCATGTCATTGTATGCTGCAGCGTTAAGATTTCCCTTCACTGGAACTAAGGGGCCTAGCCCGAACCATGAAAAACACTTGGCATTGCGCATGGTGATCTTAGGCTTGTGTGTAGCTGCTCGGCCATGGAAACCCATTTCATGGAGCTCCCGACGAACAGTTATTGCGCTGACATTGCTTCCAGAGGCAGTTTGAAACTCAGTAGTGAGTGTTGCAACCGAGGACAGAAGATTTTTTGCGTGCTATGTGTTCTGTGAGCTTGTGTGGCCTACCACTTCGCGGCTGAGTCGTTGTTGTTCCTAGACGTTTCCACTTCACAATAACAGCCCTTACAGTTGACCGGGGCAGCTCTAGGGCAGACATTTTACGAACTGACATGTTAGAAAGGTGGCATCCTATGACAGTGCCACGTTGAAAGTCACTGAGCTGTTCAGTAAGGCCATTCTACTGCCAATGTTTGTATATGGGCATTGCATGGCTGTGTGCTCGGTTTTATACACCTGTCAGCAACGATGTGGCTGAAATAGCCAAATCCACTAATTTGAAGGGTTGTCCACATACTTTTGTATATATAGTGTATGTCACAGACCTCCAGTCAATGTTGCATATTTGGGTCTTCAGCACAACTCTTATCTGCCATAACAACTGACATAACAACTGAGTCATAGGTGTGTTGCCATTGACTTGCCGTGGTACTTCTGTACTGTGGTAGTCCTGTTATTACACCAGCAGCATCACATAAAAACTGTGGCCCGAGTTTCTCTCTGACTCCATCATGACTGAGGTTCCACTCTCCAACTGAGGGCTGCTGAACTTGCAATCGCTTTCTCACAGGAAACAACGTTTTTTTCTTTATCATGTTATGTTACATTATCATTGTTGTGTTATGTCATGTTATTACAATATCATAACATTTAAACTGGTAGTTTGTCTTTGGAGAGCTGTTGAACTTCCAATATCTTTCTCACAGGAAATATTTTGTTATGTTCTGGGCAATATGTTCTGTCTCTCTAGTCTCTAAGAGATGCCTGTCACCTCATTTTGGTTTGGTTGTCCTCAAACCAAGAGGGCAGAGACAAAAACATGTTTCTCAACTTCAGACAGAACAGCTGTCATGCGTTGCATCCCAAATGTCACCCTATTCCCTATAGTGCACTACTTTTGACCAGGGTCCATGGGGTGCCATTTGGGACGCTGTCTCTCATGTCATCTTCACCTCACCTCCAAACATAGGCGTGCGCCTCTTTCTATTTGAATTAGCGTACCGTCTATCTGTAACTCTGTCATTGTCACGTTTTCGAAGATATCATTATCCGGTGTGAAATCTAAATCTGTAATCATGTGCTCTGTCGATATTCGTAACTATGCATATAGCGCGTGTCGCAATCAAGTGAGTTGGCGACAAAGTAGCCAGTTGGCACTGTGACATAACATTGTGGCAGTGGCTCGCGCAGTGTTTCAAGTGGCCGCGCCATGGGATGGATACTACACCTTTACATCCATACCTTTCTATCCATATCTTCACAAATAAAGTCATTACTGTTTTGTAACATGAATGGAATTGGAGTAGATGGTTAAAAACACAAGTCAAAATATGTTCAACGAGGGAGGGAGGGAGGGAGAGAGGAAGAGTCCTTAGGCCACGTGTGTCATGAACAACATTAGCGTGAGCAACAATAGTGGAATCGGCGGATCGCCTTCAAAATAAAAGTCCCCAATTGAAACTGATGCAAACGGATGAAAATAGTTGAATCATGGCACAGTTGGACTAGATCATGCTAAACAAAGGTTGGAATGTTGTTATATAAATTCAACAAAAGACAATAATTAGTTAATTTGATGACGAAAAAATTATAGACTTCAGAATTGCATTGGGGGCATACTTATATTGCAATGTACAGCCTTACCTATGGATCTTGGGTCCATGAAATGGGGTATCAGCCTACTCAGTGACACCCACAGACTACAATTCTAAAGAGTTTACACAAACATTAGCATCGTAGCTCTTATAATGGGACTTTAAATTTAGTGGGGCAAGGGGGAGGCAAGGGGGGAGTCCGATGACATCAGCGGGCACCATCAGACCAACTCCTTGAATGCCCTGGCCTACTGTCTACAAAACACAATTTTGCTTCAAACTTATTTTTTTACCCTTTAGTGTGTGTACTTTACTGTATTTATATTTATTATTCGTCAGGCCAAGCGATTGACCTGATGCATATTTTGGCACGTCAACGCGGCCTTGAGATGATTTAAATGTGTAAAGGCACCATTAGGATAATCTAGGTCGTTATGCCAGTCAATCATTGTTTACATTATATCTTTGAAGCAGTTGGCTTTTCAACTAAAGTCTAGTGTGGAAAGGCATTTTATTTCCCACTGGAAGCAAACAGGGTAAGCAAAGAAATGTTTTTAAGGTGTTTTGTCTTTCCAACTGATATTCAACACAACAGTAAATTCATTTAAATTCCTTCAATAAGCGCTACGACGCTAATATTTGTGTACACTCTACATAGTTGTGTTATGTGTGTGTCACTGAGTAGGCTGATAAGCCATTTCATGGACGCAAGATCCATAGGTAAGGCTGTACATTGCAATATGAATGTTCAATACACATAGGTTTACTGGTGAGCTCAATGTTGCTAATTTCACAGTGGTTTCAGAGTCCCGCAATAAGAGCTATGACGCCAATATTTGTGTAAACTCTTTAGAATTGTAATCTGTGGATGTCACAGAGTAGGCTGATACCCCATTTCATGGACCAAAAAACCATAGGTAAGGCTGTACATTGCAACAAACGTATGCCCCCATTGCATTTCTGAAGTCTACACAGGCACAGTGGGATTTCAACTGATTTTGTCTTTTGTAAAATTGTCTTTTGTTTAATTTATATAATAACATTCCAACCTTGTTTAGCCTTATCTAATACAATTGTGACATGATTCCACTATTTTTAACCGTTTGCATACATTTCAAAGGGGAACTTTTATTTTAAAACCGCCAATTCCACGTTGTTGCTCACGCTAATGTTGTTCTCAACACACTGGTATTTCGGCCTACTTTGCAAACAGTCATTGAAGTCTGCAGAGTGGTAGGTGAAAAGCAGCCATAAGGAACGCACGCATTGATGTCATCCACCTTTTTACAATAAATTGACATTCCTCTATTCCCTCACCCCCTCCAAGTTACCTCAAACTGGCGATTTTGAATACCTCTCCCACACATTCAACTTCAAGTTGACCTCAGTGAGTTGCAAGACTCACTCCGGCCACACCACACAAGTGATAGAAAATTATACAGTGTGATTTTTTCTTACTCTTTGGCGGTGGCTTACTGGCGAGCGCAGCGATGTGTCGCTGTAAACGGATCACCTTGCCCTCGAGCGTGCCCGACCGGTGACAGATAGACACGAGCTCGCCCTCGAGCTCTTCCAAGATGCTGACGGAGTGCCGGGATAAATCCGAGAGCTGTCGGAGCACCGAACACAGAGTGAACCCGCAAACGTCTACCAAGTCCCCGAAAATCGCAGTTTGCCTCTTCGCGTCGTTTTTACAGACATCCTTGGGAACTATTGTGCGCTTGCAGAAGGGCATTTTCACTCCAAACGCGCAAACCCAACCGAAAAAATCGTCCTTTAGCAGTAAAGAAGCGTGCTGTCCGTGCGGAAAACTCTGTTATTGTTGTTGTTGAAGAACCGTAGTAGGAGTTCCGAGTAGTAGCCTACAGTGCATTCATATTTTGCATTGCGATTGACTGTCCCCGCGCGATGCTCTCCGCATCCGCGCAACAGTAGGCTGTTAATAGGCTTGTCTCTGGTCTTCCCAAAGCGAAACCTGCTGCGGGGAGGAGGAGGAATCAAACCTCAACCCCTCTGTTCTGATCTGATCTGAAGACAGCGGTCAAGACGTCACACCGACCTGCACTTTGCACAGATACTCTGGAACTTGAGACTTATGTAGGCTAGCCTATTTGACTGACACAGGTGGCTGGTGGCACCTTAATTGTGGAGGATGGGCTCATAGTAATGGCTGGAACGAAGTGAATGGAATGGTATCAGACACATCATGGTTACCATGTGTTTGATACCATTCCATTCACAATTATGATCCATCCTCCCCTCACCAGCCTCCTGTGATTCTAGAAACTTGTTTTATCACCTTTTAACTTATGCCAATTATAAACAGAGGCAGCCTATCCATCTATATTGCATCTTGTATGCAGCATGTGAACCATGTGCAATTTTGTGTGACAAACACAATCACACGTGATCTGCATTGGAGCACTTTTTTGTTGTTCTCCTTTGCTTTTACAGACCACATCTGTGGATGCCATTTCACTCTTATCACATTCCTGTCCACACACATGCACACACACTAACCCTTATAAATTAACCCAAACACCAATATAACCCCAGTCTCTCTCATTCTCGCTCCCTCTGACTCTCTCTCCAACTCTCTCCTTGTTGCTCTCGCTCTGACTCTCTCTCCAACTCTCTCCCTTTTTTTTTCTCTCTCTCTCTCTCTCTCTCTCTCTCTCTCTCTCTCTCTCTCTCTCTCTCTCTCTCTCTCTCTCTCTCTCTCTCTCTCTCTCTCTCTCTCTCTCTCTCTCTCTCTCTCTCTCTCTCTCTCTCTCTCTCTCTCTCTCTCTCTCTCTCTCTCTCTCTCTCTCTCTCTCTCTCTCTCTCTCTCTCTCTCTCTCTCTCTCTCTCTCTCTGTGATAGAATCATAAGCAGAGGGGAGTTTTCACAGCTGTTGTTAGACAAGCACAGAGAGAAGTTGGAAATAATACACCCATGTTCAGGGCACACACTTCAGCAACTGTCCACGGAGAGAACCTTTCTCTCTGTGTCACCCCCCTCCTCCCCTCTCTCTCTTTGTCTCCCTCAATCTCTCTGACCCACAGTCCTCCCTTTCTCTCAACGTCAACTCTCAAGTCTCTACTCCCTTTTCCTCTCCATGTCAACTGTGAACGCACCCCTCCTATACTAAAGGAGCACATCTGGTCCCCCTCAACACCCCCCCAGTCCCAGCCTCCCCCAGCCATAGCCACCCCACCCAACCATGGACTTGGCCCACTCGTGCAGTCTGTGTCTTGGTTAGACGGGACTGAGGGAGAGAGAGAGAGAGAGAGAGAGAGAGAGAGAGAGAGAGGTAAAGAGGTGGCGAGAGAGACAGAGAGAGAGGTAGATAGAGGTGGAGAGGTGGAGAGAGAGAGAGAGAGATAGTTATTGGAAAGAGAAGGTAGGCTAACTGATACAGCACCATGTCATGTGCACTAATCTTATCGGGAGGATGATTTTCATGGCTGCTGATTTGAGTTCCACACACACAGTCTGTCCGTCCGTCCATCACATGATGGAAGCAATTGATTGGAAACATCTGTCGCCAACTCCTACCTTCCTTCCCTCCTTTCTTTCCTCCACTCCCTCTCTCTCTCCCTCCTTCCATGATTGTGTTCATTGGCAGCGTTCTATTAAGATGACCCGGGTTGAACCGACCTATGGCCCGTCACGTGATAGGGCGAAGCCAGTCGGGAGGAGCGCCCTGCTCAAATCGAACAACAATCTGCACCGCTTAGTTATGTTGTCAACAAGGCAGCATGATCCATCATTCAGAAATATAAAATATATGTTCGAATTTCCAAACTTGTTTTCATTGGGTAGGCAGATAAAGTGTTTTTATCCAAAGCAATCACTTTTGCATGTGAAAACACAGATCCTACTCATTACTC
Source organism: Coregonus clupeaformis (assembly GCF_020615455.1). Taxonomy (NCBI): domain Eukaryota; kingdom Metazoa; phylum Chordata; class Actinopteri; order Salmoniformes; family Salmonidae; genus Coregonus; species Coregonus clupeaformis. Next base: position 22,881,724 of record NC_059199.1, on the reverse strand, counting down.
CACGTGCTAACCCACGTCACTTTTGTTTTGAGTAGACTGCACTGTCGGCCAGAATGGGGCTGCCGGCTCATGCCCGGGAGGCAGCCCGCTTCTAAAACAAATGCGATCACTTTTCACCCGATGCAAACTACGCCTACCCGGGCCACCTTAATAGAATCCTCTAATTGTTTCTCGGCCTACCCAACCCACTTCACTGATTGAACGGAAATGGTGCTGTACTGAACAACCTGTTGAAAAACGGGGAGGGGTTGGTTTGTGGGTTGGGGAATGCTTTCAGCATGGCCACTGCCCTTTTTGCTTCAAGCCACACCACGCCAAACCCACCAAACGGGAGCAAACGTACTTCAAAGTCTGTTCAAGAAAGTACAATAACGTTTTTGGGAAACGTGTCGTTCGATACAAATCGTTCCACAACGTAGCAAATGTTCAAGCGAACTGAATGCACCTCAGGGCTTGATGATTAGTTGACAAGTAGAATCAGATGTGCTTGTCCGGGGCCACATAAAAAATATGTACTGTTGGGAGTACTCAAGGACCAGAGTTAGGAAACTTCCAGAATCCCTCCATCCTCCTGTTCGTCCTCTTCCTCTCTCTCATTCAAAGTATTATTTTGCTTTTAGTTTAAGTTATTTATTTATATCTTTCTTGTATGGCCCATTATTCCTAGCATTATGTTCTGCCAAATATACCGCTCTTAAGCAGACCTGGGTTCAAATACTATTTGAAATAATTTCAAATACTTTATCTGTGCTTGATTGAGCTTGCCTGGCTTAATGGACCAATAGAATAGTATCAAGCCTGTAAACCCCACCCACCTGGGATTCCAGGCAGGAAAGAGGAAATGCTCAAAGTATTTGATAGATTTCAAATGGTATTTGAACCCAGGTCTGGTCTAAAGCCAACTGGGTCTCTGGTGTAGCCTAGTTCTATTCTGTTCACATCAAAGTGATTGTTTTCTTTCTGTTCAAGGGCGGATGCAGCCAGGACCAGAACCACGCAGGAGCCTGGCCAAGCTCACATTGCACCATTCAAACAGTGTGTGTGTGTGTGTGGGTGTGTGTGTGTGTGTGTGTGTGTGTACAGTTGTGGTCAAAAGTTTTGAGAATGACACAAATATAAATGTTCACAAAGTCTGCTGCCTCAGTTTTTATGATGCCAATTTGCATATACTCCAGAATGTTATGAAGAGTGATCAGATGAATTGCAATTAATTGCAAAGTCCCTCTTTGCCATGAAAATGAACTTAATCCCCAAAAAATATTTCCACTGCATTTCAGCCCTGCCACAAACGGACCAGCTGACATCATGTCAGTGATTCTCTCGTTAACAAGGCTGGAGATACACCCTCCTTTAAAAGGAGGGTGGTGCTTGAAATCATTGTTTTTCCTCTGTTAACCATGGTTACCTGCAAGGAAACACATGTCATCATCATTGCTTTGCACAAAAAGGGCTTCACAGGCAAGGATATTGCTGCTAGTAAGACTGCACCTAAATCAACCATTTATCGGATCATCAAGAACTTCAAGGAGAGAGGTTAAATTGTTGTGAAGAAGGCTTCAGGGCGCCCAAGAAAGTCCAGCAAGCGCCAGGACCATCTCCTAAAGTTGATTCAGCTGTGGGATCGGGGCACCACCAGTGCAGAGCTTGCTCAGGAATGGCAGTAGGCAGGTGTGAGTGCATCTGCACGCACAGTTAGGCGAAGACTTTTGGAGGATGGCCTGGTGTCAAGAAGGGCAGCGAGGAAGCCACTTCTCTCCAGGAAAAACATCAGGGACAGACTGATATTCTGCAAAAGGTACAGGGATTGGACTGCTGAGGACTGGGGTAAAGTCATTTTCTCTGATGAATCCCCTTTCCGATTGATTGGGGCATCCAGAAAAAAGCTTGTCCGGAGAAGACAAGGTGAGCGCTACCATCAGTCCTGTGTCATGCCAACAGTAAAGCATCCTGAGACCATTCATGTGTGGGGTTGCTTCTCAGCCAAGGGAGTGGGCTCACTCACAATTTTGCCTAAGAACACAGCCATGAATAAAGAATGGTACCAACACATCCTCCGAGAGCAACTTCTCCCAACCATCCAAGAACAGTTTGGTGACGAACAATGCCTTTTCCAGCATGATGGAGCACCTTGCCATAAGGCAAAAGTGATAACTAAGTGGCTCGGGGAACAAAACATCGACATTTTGGGTCCATGGCCAGGAAACTCCCCAGACCTTAATCCCATTGAGAACTTGTGGTCAATCCTCAAGAGGCGGGTGGACAAACTCCAAGCATTGATTATGCAAGAATGGGCTGCCATCAGTCAGGATGTGGCCCAGAAGTTAATTGACAGCATGCCAGGGCGGATTGCAGAGGTCTTGAAAAAGAAGGGTTAACACTGCAAATATTGACTCTTTGCATAAACTTTATGTAATTGTCAATAAAAGCCTTTGAAACTTATGAAATGCTTGTAATTATACTTCAGTATACCATAGTAACATCTGACAAAAATATCTAAATACACTGAAGCAGCAAACTTTGTGAAGACCAATACTTGTGTCATTCTCAAAACTTTTGACCACGACTGTACAGGTCTGCATCTGTCACGCCCTGGCTCTGGGGACTCTGTTATGTTGAGCCAGGGTGTGTAGAATCTATGTTTTGTGTTTCTATGTTCAGGATCTAGTTGATGTGTTTCTATGTTGGCCGGGGTGGTTCTCAATCAGAGGCAACGTGAATCAGCTGTTGCTTGTTGTCTCTGATTGGGAACCATACTTAGGTAGTCGTTTGGCATTTGTGTGGTGTGGTATCTTGTTCCGTGTTGGTTTGTTTGTTAAACCGAGGACTTCACGTATCGTTTGTTGTTTTGTTCGTTGTGTAAGTACTCTAATAAAAGATGTACGCATTCCACGCTGCGCCTTGGCCCGTTTCTTCAAATGACGATCGTGACAGAATATACCACCTCGACTGGGTCAAGCAGCGTGAAGAGGAGAGAGGTTGGACTTGGGAGCAGAGGATGGAGAGTCTGGCGAGAGCCATGGAGGCCATATCCACGGGGGAGAGACAAGCCCAATACATTCTTAGGGGGGGGCTCACGCCATGGACGACGGGGCTGCTGGAGGCAGATGAGGGGTGAGTTTGTGGACAAGGAGAGAAGGCCACCGGGTTACGGGAGCCATTGGTGATTAGAGGGAAGGAAAGTGTAGAGGCACGGCGAGAGGTACTGAAGTGTGTTGCCAGTCCGGTCCGGCCCGTTCCTGATCCCCGTATAAGGCCAGTGGTGTGTGTTCCCAGTGCAGTCCGGCCTGTTCCTGTCCCTCGCACCAAGCCTGTGATGCACGTCGCCAGCCCGGCCCGGCCTGTTCCTGCCCCTCGCACCAAGCCAATGGTGCGCGTCGCCAGCCCGGCCCGGCCTGTTCCTGCCCCTCGCACCAAGCCTATGGTGCGCGTCACCAGCCCGGCTCGGCCTGTGCCTGCTCCCCGCACCAAGTCTATGGTGCGCGTCGCCAGCCCAGCCGGCCTGTTCCTGCTCCCTGCTCCAAGCCTATGGTGCACGTCGCCAGCCCGGCCTGTTCCTGCTCCCCGCACCAAGCCAATGGTGCGCGTCGCCAACCGGCCCGGCCTGTTCCTGCCCCTCGCACCAAGCCAATGGTGCGCGTCTACAGACCGGTCCGGCCCGTTCCTGCTCCACGCACTAAGCCTGTGGTGCGTGTCGTCAGCCCGGTCCGGCCCGTTCCTGTTCCCCGCACCAAGCCAGTGGTGCGCGTCGCCAGCCCGGTTCGGCCTGTTCCTGTCCCTCGCACCAAGCCAGTGGTGCGCGTCGTCAGTCCGGCACAGCCCGTGCCTGTTCCACCGGTGCCTGGTCCAGCACCGGTCAGCTGCTCCGCTCCGGAGCTAGAGAAATCCGCTCCACCGATGTCCAGTCCAGCTCCAGCCAGCGGGACCAGACCAGGGGCGCTACGGGGGGGTTGTTAGAGGGTGGTGGTCAAGCCCGGAGCCGGATCCGCCTCCGAGGAGGAATTCCCACCCGGCCCTCCCCTGTTCGGTTTATGTTTGGCGCGGTCGCAGTCCGCGCCTTTGGGGGGGGAGGGGGTACTGTCACGCCCTGGCTCTGGGGACTCTGTTATGTTGAGCCAGGGTGTGTAGAGTCTATGTTTTGTGTTTCTATGTTCAGGATCTAGTTGATGTGTTTCTATGTTGGCCGGGGTGGTTCTCAATCAGAGGCAACGTGAATCAGCTGTTGCTTGTTGTCTCTGATTGGGAACCATACTTAGGTAGTCGTTTGGCATTTGTGTGGTGTGGTATCTTGTTCCGTGTTGGTTTGTTTGTTAAACCGAGGACTTCACGTATCGTTTGTTGTTTTGTTCGTTGTGTAAGTACTCTAATAAAAGATGTACGCATTCCACGCTGCGCCTTGGCCCGTTTCTTCAAATGACGATCGTGACAGAATATACCACCTCGACTGGGTCAAGCAGCGTGAAGAGGAGAGAGGTTGGACTTGGGAGCAGAGGATGGAGAGTCTGGCGAGAGCCATGGAGGCCATATCCACGGGGGAGAGACAAGCCCAATACATTCTTAGGGGGGCTCACGCCATGGGACGACGGGGCTGCTGGAGGCAGATGAGGGGTGAGTTTGTGGACAAGGAGAGAAGGCCACCGGGTTACGGGAGCCATTGGTGATTAGAGGGAAGGAAAGTGTAGAGGCACGGCGAGAGGTACTGAAGTGTGTTGCCAGTCCGGTCCGGCCCGTTCCTGATCCCCGTATAAGGCCAGTGGTGTGTGTTCCCAGTGCAGTCCGGCCTGTTCCTGTCCCTCGCACCAAGCCTGTGATGCACGTCGCCAGCCCGGCCCGGCCTGTTCCTGCCCCTCGCACCAAGCCAATGGTGCGCGTCGCCAGCCCGGCCCGGCCTGTTCCTGCCCCTCGCACCAAGCCTATGGTGCGCGTCACCAGCCCGGCTCGGCCTGTGCCTGCTCCCCGCACCAAGTCTATGGTGCGCGTCGCCAGCCCAGCCGGCCTGTTCCTGCTCCCTGCTCCAAGCCTATGGTGCACGTCGCCAGCCCGGCCTGTTCCTGCTCCCCGCACCAAGCCAATGGTGCGCGTCGCCAGCCCGGCCCGGCCTGTTCCTGCCCCTCGCACCAAGCCAATGGTGCGCGTCTACAGCCCGGTCCGGCCCGTTCCTGCTCCACGCACTAAGCCTGTGGTGCGTGTCGTCAGCCCGGTCCGGCCCGTTCCTGTTCCCCGCACCAAGCCAGTGGTGCGCGTCGCCAGCCCGGTTCGGCCTGTTCCTGTCCCTCGCACCAAGCCAGTGGTGCGCGTCGTCAGTCCGGCACAGCCCGTGCCTGTTCCACCGGTGCCTGGTCCAGCACCGGTCAGCTGCTCCGCTCCGGAGCTAGAGAAATCCGCTCCACCGATGTCCAGTCCAGCTCCAGCCAGCGGGACCAGACCAGGGGCGCTACGGGGGGGTTGTTAGAGGGTGGTGGTCAAGCCCGGAGCCGGATCCGCCTCCGAGGAGGAATTCCCACCCGGCCCTCCCCTGTTCGGTTTATGTTTGGCGCGGTCGCAGTCCGCGCCTTTGGGGGGGGAGGGGGTACTGTCACGCCCTGGCTCTGGGGACTCTGTTATGTTGAGCCAGGGTGTGTAGAGTCTATGTTTTGTGTTTCTATGTTCAGGATCTAGTTGATGTGTTTCTATGTTGGCCGGGGTGGTTCTCAATCAGAGGCAACGTGAATCAGCTGTTGCTTGTTGTCTCTGATTGGGAACCATACTTAGGTAGTCGTTTGGCATTTGTGTGGTGTGGTATCTTGTTCCGTGTTGGTTTGTTTGTTAAACCGAGGACTTCACGTATCGTTTGTTGTTTTGTTCGTTGTGTAAGTACTCTAATAAAAGATGTACGCATTCCACGCTGCGCCTTGGCCCGTTTCTTCAAATGACGATCGTGACAGAAGATACCACCTCGACTGGGTCAAGCAGCGTGAAGAGGAGAGAGGTTGGACTTGGGAGCAGAGGATGGAGAGTCTGGTGAGAGCCATGGAGGCCATATCCATGGGGGAGAGACAAGCCCAATAAATTTTTAGGGGGGGGCTCACACCGTGGACGACGGGGCTGCTGGAGGCAGATGAGGGGCGAGTTTGTGGACAAGGAGAGAAGGCCACCGGGTTACGGGAGCCATTGGTGATTAGAGGGAAGGAAAGTGTAGAGGCACGGCGAGAGGTACTGAAGTGTGTTGCCAGTCCGGTCCGGCCCGTTCCTGATCCCCGTATAAGGCCAGTGGTGTGTGTTCCCAGTGCAGTCCGGCCTGTTCCTGTCCCTCGCACCAAGCCTGTGATGCACGTCGCCAGCCCGGCCCGGCCTGTTCCTGCCCCTCGCACCAAGCCAATGGTGCGCGTCGCCAGCCCGGCCCGGCCTGTTCCTGCCCCTCGCACCAAGCCAATGGTGCGCGTCTACAGCCCGGTCCGGCCCGTTCCTGCTCCCCGCACTAAGCCTGTGGTGCGTGTCGTCAGCCCGTTCCGGCCCGTTCCTGTTCCCCGCACCAAGCCAGTGGTGCGCGTCGCCAGCCCGGTTCGGCCTGTTCCTGTCCCTCGCACCAAGCCAGTGGTGCGCGTCGTCAGTCCGGCACAGCCCGTGCCTGTTCCACCGGTGCCTGGTCCAGCACCGGTCAGCTGCTCCGCTCCGGAGCTAGAGAAATCCGCTCCACCGATGTCCAGTACAGCTCCAGCCAGCGGGGCCAGACCAGACCAGGGGCGCTACGGGGGGGTTGTTAGAGGGTGGTGGTCAAGCCCGGAGCCGGATCCGCCTCCGAGGAGGAATTCCCACCCGGCCCTCCCCTGTTCGGTTTATGTTTGGCGCGGTCGCAGTCCGCGCCTTTGGGGGGGTACTGTCACGCCCTGGCTCTGGGGACTCTGTTATGTTGAGCCAGGGTGTGTAGAGTCTATGTTTTGTGTTTCTATGTTCAGGATCTAGTTGATGTGTTTCTATGTTGGCCGGGGTGGTTCTCAATCAGAGGCAACGTGAATCAGCTGTTGCTTGTTGTCTCTGATTGGGAACCATACTTAGGTAGTCGTTTGGCATTTGTGTGGTGTGGTATCTTGTTCCGTGTTGGTTTGTTTGTTAAACCGAGGACTTCACGTATCGTTTGTTGTTTTGTTCGTTGTGTAAGTACTCTAATAAAAGATGTACGCATTCCACGCTGCGCCTTGGCCCGTTTCTTCAAATGACGATCGTGACAGCATCTCAAAAGAGAGGAGGAGATTTCCGTGTAGCACTTATCCTTCATGAAACATGCTCGTCCCAGGAAACAATGTCAATAAATTTACTGAAAGCAGATCAGATCCTGTGATAAGAACATTCAAATGGTTCAACTGTCAGTAATATGAAGTAGGTGTCAGGTAAAGAAATGCTGGAATTGAATGAAAAGTCACTCACAGGAATACAATTATGACTAGACAAAGCTAATAAAATATAAATAGATTTCATTCAAACAAATGCACACATATTTCTGCAAACAACCTCGTAAACATCAATCTACAAGCCTGAACACACACACTTCTTGTCCCTAACATAAACCAGCCAAGGACGTTGATGTAGCGGTGTGTCAGAGAGCATACAGTCACAGTCATGTTGTCCTGTCCTGCCATCCATACCCCCGTCCCCACCACCACCACCACACACCACACACACATACACACTCTCACACACACACACACACTCTCCCTTACACACACACACACTCTTTCTCTCCTGCAGGGTGTGTTGTAGTGGTGCGTGGTGGCGAGTTGAGTCTACAGGCTAAGTACTGTGGGAGAAACAGGGCGCCACACTCTCTCTCACACACACACACACACAGACCATGACACAAACTTTCACACAAACACACACAGTGACACACACACACACTTACTTCTCTAGGTGAGTGTACAGGGCAGGCCAAGTACAGTGGGAGGAACAGGCCGTCTCTCAGCAGTGCCCATATGGCCTTCTGGAGGCGTCAGGAACAGGGGATGGAGGGAGGGATGAAGAGATGGAGGGATGAGGTGACCAGCAGTGGTGTAAAGTACTTAAGTAAAAATACTTTCAAGTACTACTTAAGTCATTTTTTGTGGTATCTGTATTTTACTTTACTATTTATATTTTTGACAACTTTTACTTCACTTCATTCCTTAAGAACATTATGTACTTTTTATTCCATACATTTTCCCTGACACCCAAAAGTACTCATTACATTTCGAATGCTTAGCAGGACAGGACAATGGTCTAATTCACACACTTATCAAGAGAACATCCCTGGTCATCCCTACTGCCTCTGATCTGGCGGACTCACTAAACACATGCTTCGTTTGGAAATGACATCTGAGTGTTGGATTGAGCCCCTGGCTATCTGTAAATAAAATAAAAATCTAGAAAATGTGTCTGTCTGCTTTGCTTAATATAAGGAATTTCAAATTATGTATACTTCTTTTACTTTTGATACTTAAGTATATTTAAAACCAAATACTTTTAGACTTTTACTCAAGTAGTATTTTACTGGGTGACTTTCACTTTTACTTGAGTCATTGTTTGTTATGGTATTTTTACTTTTACTCAAGTAGGACAATTGGGTACTTTTTCCAACACTGGTGACCAGCCACCTGAACAGGAGATGGAGGGAGAGATAGAGGGAGGGAAAGAGAGAGAGGGAGGGATAAAGAGAGGAAGGGATGAGGTGACCAAGCAACCTGAACAGGGAAAGGAGGGGGAGGATGGGCTCATGCGGTCACACACTTACATAGGGTGTATTTTAATAGTGGCTCCCTCTTCATCTCCTGTCATTTATGCACTGATGTATAAAACGCTGGATGGGTGAAAGCAAATTCACAGGAGCTATCAACAGTAATGCTTTTACCAACTCAAACCACATTTTATTTGTCACATGCTTCGTAAACAACAGGTGTAGACTAACAGTGAAATGCTTACTTACGGGCCCTTCCCAACAATGCAGAGAGAAAGAGAACAGAGAAATAATAGAAAAGTAATAACACATAATAATAAAAGTAATAATAAATACAGAATGAGTAACAATAACTTGGCTATATACATGGGGTACCAGTACCGAGTCGATGTGCAGGGGTACGAGGTAATTGACGTAGATATGTACATATAACTAGGAATAAAGTGATTAGGCACCATGATAATGATAAGTCAAAAAAAAGTTGGTGCAAAAAGGGTCAATGCAGATAGTCCGGGTAGCTATTTGGTTAACTATTTAACTAACTATTTAGCAGTCTTATGGCTTGGGGGTACAAACTGTTCAGGTTCCTGTTGGTTCCAGACTTGGTGCATCGGTACCGCTTGCCATGTGGTAGCAGAGAGAACAGTCTATGACTTTGGTGGCTGGAGTCTTTGACAATTTGTAGGTCCTTCCTCTGACACCGCCTGGTATAGAGGTCCTGGATGGCAGGGAGCTTGGCCCCAGTGATGTACTGGGCCGTACGCACTACCGTAGCGCCTTGCGTCGGATGGAAACTGACATATGGAATTGTTTTAAGATGGTCATACTATGGATCATTTAGCTATTGATTTTGAATTTTAGGACCCCTATAGGTATATAAAATAATAATAATTTGATAAAATATTGATTTTGCCCTTTACTACTAAAGCACATTGAAACACATTGAATAACACGTTCATAAATGGCAAAAAGGACAGTCAAAAAATAAATCATAAGAAACAAGGTTTTGAAGTGTCTGTCCTAAATCTAGGAGATGTAAAAAAAAATCTGGAAATATATATATATATATATATATACATACAGTACCAGTCAAAAGTTTGGACACACCTACTCATTCAACGTTTTTTCTTTATTTTTACTATTTTCTACATTGTAGAATAATAGTGATGACATCAAAACTATGAAATAACACATATGGAATCATGTAGTAAGCAACAAAGTGTTAAACAAATCAAAATATACTTTATATTTGAGATTCTTCAAAGTAGCCACCCTTTGCCTTGATGACAGCGTTGCACACTCTTGGCATTCTCTCAACCAGCTTCATGAGGTAGTCACCTGGAATGCATTTCAATTAACAGGTGTGCCTTGTTAAAAGTTAATTTGTGGAATTTATTTCCTTCTTAATGCGTTTGAGCCAATCAGTTGTGTTGTGACAAGGTAGGGGTTGTATACAGAAGATAACCCTATTTGGTAAAATACCAAGTCCATATTATGACAAGAACAGCTCAAATAAGCAAAGAGAAACAACAGTCCATCATTACTTTAAGACATGGTCAGTCAATACGGAACATTTCAATAGCTTTTTGAAGTTTGATGAAACTGGCTCTCATGAGGACCGCCACAGGAAAGGAAGACCCAGAGTTACCTTTGCTGCAGAGGATGGTTTGGGATGAGTTGGACTGCAGAGTGAAGGAAAAGCAGCCAATAAGTGCTCAGCATATGTGGGAACTCCTTCAAGACTGTTGGAAAAGCATTCCAGGTGAAGCTGGTAGAGAGAATGCCAAGAGTGTGCAAAGCTGTCATCAAGGCAAAGGGTGGCTATTTGAAGAATATGTATTTTGATTTGTTTAACACTTTTTTGGTTACTACATGATTCCATATGTGTTATTTCATAGTTTTGATGTATTCACTATTATTCTACAATGTAGAAAATAGTCAAACTAAAGAAAAACCCTTGAATGAGTCGGTGATCTAAAACTTTTGACTGGTATGATATATATATATATATATATATATATATATATATACAGTGGGGAGAACAAGTATTTGATACACTGCCGATTTTGCAGGTTTTCCTACTTACAAAGCATGTAGAGGTCTGTAATTTTTATCATAGGTACACTTCAACTGTGAGAAACGGTATCTAAAACAAAACTCCAGAAAATCACATTGTATGATTTTTAAGTAATTAATTTGCATTTTATTGCATGACATAAGTATTTGATCACCTACCAACCAGTAAGAATTCCGGCTCTCACAGACCTGTTAGTTTTTCTTTAAGAAGCCCTCCTGTTCTCCACTCATTACCTGTATTAACTGCACCTGTTTGAACTCGTTACCTGTATAAAAGACACCTGTCCACACACTCAATCAAACAGACTCCAACCTCTCCACAATGGCCAAGACCAGAGAGCTGTGTAAGGACATCAGGGATAAAAGTGTAGACCTGCACAAGGCTGGGATGGGCTACAGGACAATAGGCAAGCAGCTTGGTGAGAAGGCAACAACTGTTGACGCAATTATTAGAAAATGGAAGAAGTTCAAGATGACGGTCAATCACCCTCGGTCTGGGGCTCCATGCAAGATCTCACCTCGTGGGGCATCAATGATCATGAGGAAGGTGAGGGATCAGCCCAGAACTATACGGCAGGACCTGGTCAATGACCTGAAGAGAGCTGGGACCACAGTCTCAAAGAAAACCATTAGTAACACACTACGCCGTCATGGATTAAAATCCTGCAGCGCACGCAAGGTCCCCCTGCTCAAGCCAGCGCATGTCCAGGCCCGTCTGAAGTTTGCCAATGACCATCTGGATGATCCAGAGGAGGAATGGGAGAAGGTCATGTGGTCTGATGAGACAAAAATATAGCTTTTTGGTCTAAACTCCACTCGCCGTGTTTGGAGGAAGAAGAAGGATGAGTACAACCCCAAGAACACCATCCCAACCGTGAAGCATGGCGGTGGAAACATCATTCTTTGGGGATGCTTTTCTGCAAAGGGGACAGGACGACTGCACCGTATTGAGGGGAGGATGGATGGGGCCATGTATCGCGAGATCTTGGCCAACAACCTCCTTCCCTCAGTAAGAACATTGAAGATGGGTCGTGGCTGGGTCTTCCAGCATGACAACGACCCGAAACACACAGCCAGGGCAACTAAGGAGTGGCTCCGTAAGAAGCATCTCAAGGTCCTGGAGTGGCCTAGCCAGTCTCCAGACCTGAACCCAATAGAACATCTTTGGAGGGAGCTGAAAGTCCGTATTGCCCAGCGACAGCCGCGAAACCTGAAGGATCTGGAGAAGGTCTGTATGGAGGAGTGGGCCAAAATCCCTTCTGCAGTGTGTGCAACCCTGGTCAAGACCTACAGGAAACGTATGATCTCTGTAATTGCAAACAAAGGTTTCTGTACCAAATTTTAAGTTCTGCTTTTCTGATGTATCAAATACTTATGTCATGCAATAAAATGCAAATTAATTACTTAAAAATCATACAATGTGATTTTCTGGATTTTTGTTTTAGATACCGTTTCTCACAGTTGAAGTGTACCTATGATAAAAATTACAGACCTCTACATGCTTTGTAAGTAGGAAAACCTGCAAAATCGGCAGTGTATCAAATACTTGTTCTCCCCACTGTATATACAGTGGGGGAAAAAAGCATTTAGTCAGCCACCAATTGTGCAAGTTCTCCCACTTAAAAAGATGAGAGAGGCCTGTAATTTTCATCATAGGTACACGTCAACTATGACAGACAAAATGAGGAAAAGAAATCCAGAAAATCACATTGTAGGATTTTTTATGAATTTATTTGCAAATTATGGTGGAAAATAAGTATTTGGTCAATAACAAAAGTTTCTCAATACTTTGTTATATACCCTTTGTTGGCAATGACACAGGTCAAACGTTTTCTGTAAGTCTTCACAAGGTTTTCACACACTGTTGCTGGAATTTTGGCCCATTCCTCCATGCAGATCTCCTCTAGAGCAGTGATGTTTTGGGGCTGTCGCTGGGCAACACGGACTTTCAACTCCCTCCAAAGATTTTCTATGGGGTTGAGATCTGGAGACTGGCTAGGCCACTCCAGGACCTTGAAATGCTTCTTACGAAGCCACTCCTTCGTTGCCCGGGCGTTGTGTTTGGGATCATTGTCATGCTGAAAGACCCAGCCACGTTTCATCTTCAATGCCCTTGCTGATGGAAGGAGGTTTTCACTCAAAATCTCACGATACATGGCCCCATTCATTCTTTCCTTTACACGGATCAGTCGTCCTGGTCCCTTTGCATAAAAACAGCCCCAAAGCATGATGTTTCCACCCCCATGCTTCATAGTAGGTATGGTGTTCTTTGGATGCAACTCAGCATTCTTTGTCCTCCAAACACGACGAGTTGAGTTTTTACCAAAAAGTTCTATTTTGGTTTCATCTGACCATATGACATTCTCCCAATCCTCTTATGGATCATCCAAATGCACTCTAGCAAACTTCAGACGGGCCTGGACATGTACTGGCTTAAGCAGGGGGGACACGTCTGGCACTGCAGGATTTGAGTCCCTGGCGGCGTAGTGTGTTACTGATGGTAGGCTTTGTTACTTTGGTCCCAGCTCTCTGCAGGTCATTCACTAGGTCCCCCGTGTGGTTCTGGGATTTTTGCTCACCGTTCTTGTGATCATTTTGACCCCACGGGGTGAGATCTTGCGTGGAGCCCCAGATCGAGGGAGATTATCAGTGGTCTTGTATGTCTTCCATTTCCTAATAATTGCTCCCACAGTTGATTTCTTCAAACCAAACTGCTTACCTATTGCAGATTCAGTCTTCCCAGCCTGGTGCAGGTCTACAATTTTGTTTCTGGTGTCCTTTGACAGCTCTTTGGTCTTGGCCATAGTGGAGTTTGGAGTGTGACTGTTTGAGGTTGTGGACCGGTGTCTTTTATACTGATAACAAGTTCAAACAGGTGCCATTAATACAGGTAACGAGTGGAGGACAGAGGAGCCTCTTAAAGAAGAAGTTACAGGTCTGTGAGAGCCAGAAATCTTGCTTGTTTGTAGGTGACCAAATACTTATTTTCCACCATAATTTGCAAATAAATGCATTAAAAATCCTACAATTTTCCTCAATTTGTCTGTCATAGTTGACGTGTACCTATGATGAAAATTACAGGCCTCTCATCTTTTTAAGTGGGAGAACTTGCACAATTGGTGGCTGACTAAATACTTTTTCCCCCCACTGTATATATATATATATATTCAAACATATTTAACCCCTTTTTTGGGTAGGCACAAAACTACCTTCATACTTCCATTCGTTTTTTTTTTAAAGACCGGTACCGGTTACCTTCAGAAGAATCCCATGACACTTGTGGGGCTCATAGAGCAAAATGGAGTCTCCCCTTTCCATGGAGCAGTTATTATAGTTTTTAGGTCAAACCGTTCGGATGCTACAGACGTTTACTTGAAAAGACCGATTTTTGGGATGTCTCATGGTCTGACAAACACCTCTCTAGCTTTGCCATCTTTCACCACAGATGCGGAAGTGCGACACTGGCTGATCAAATAAAATAAAATAATATTTGTCACATGCGCCGAATACAACAGGTATAGACCTTACCGTGAAATGCTTACTTACAAGCCCTTAACCAACAATGCAGTTCAAGAAATAGAGTTAAGAAAATATTTGCTAAATTAAATAAAGTTAAAAATTAAATAAAAAGTAACACAATAAAATAACGAGGCTATATACAGGGGGTACCGGTACCGAGTCAATGTGCGGGGCTACAGGTTAGTCGAGGTAATTTGTACATGTAGGTAGGGATAAAGTGACTATAGATAATAAACAGCGAGTAGCAGGGGGGGTCAATGTAAATAGTCCGGGTGGCCATTTGATTAATTGTTCAGCAGTCTTATGGCTTGGGGGTAGAAGCTGTTAAGGAGCCTTTTGGCCTTAGACTTGGAGCTCCGGTACCGCTTGCCGTGCGGTAGCAGAGACAACAGTCTATGACTTGGGTGACTGGAGACTTTGACAATTTTTGGGGCCTTTCTCTGACATGCCTAGTATATAGGTCCTGGATGGCAGGAAGCTTGCCCCCAGTGATGTACTGGGCTGTACGCACTACCATTTGTAGCAACTTACGGTTGGATGCCGAGCAGTTGCCATACCAGGCAGTGATGCAACCGGTCAGGATGCTCTCGATGGTGCAGTTGTATAACTTTTTGAGGATCTGGGGACCCATGCCAAATCTTTTCAGTCTCCTGAGGGGGAAAAGGCGTTGTCGTGCCCTCTTCACGACTTTCTTGGTGTTTGGACCATGATAGTTTGTTGGTGATGTGGACACCAAGGAACTTGAAACTCTTGAATGGGGGCGTGTTCGGCCCTCCTTTTTCTGTAGTCCACGATCAGCTCCTTTGTCTTGCTCACGTTGAGGGAGAGGATGTTGCCCTGGCACCATTCTGCCTCCTCCCTATAGGCTGTCTCATCGTTGTCGGTGATCAGGCCTACCACTGTTGTGTCGTCAGCAAACTTAATGATGGTGTTGGAGTCGTGCTTGGCCACGCAGTCGTGGGTGAACAGGGAGTACAGGAGGGGACTAAGCACGCACCCCTGAGGGGCCCCCGTGTTGAGGATCAGCGTGGCAGACGTGTTGTTGCCTACCCTTACCACCTGGTGGCGGCCCATCAGGAAGTCCATAATCCAGTTGCAGAGGGAGGTGTTTTGTCCCAGGGTCCTTAGCTTAGTGATGAGTTTGTGGGTACAATGGTGTTGAACGCTGAGCTGTAGTCAATGAACAACATACTCACATAGGTGTTCCTTTTGTCCTGGTGGGAAAGGGCAGTGTGGAGAGATTGTGTCATCTGTGGATCTGTTGGGGCGGTATGCGAATTGGAGTGGGTCTAGGGTTTCCGGGATGATGGTGTTGATGTGAGCTATGACCAGCCTTTCAAAGCACTTCATGGATACCGACGTGAGTGCTATGGGGCGGTAGTAATTTAGGCAGGTTACCTTCGCTTTCTTGGGCACAGGGACTATGGTGGTCTGCTTGAAACATGTTGATATTACAGACTCGCTCAGGGAGAGGTTAAAAATGTCAGTGAAGTGTACTATTGCTACTATTTCAGCTTAGAATACAAAGAGAGAAATTGTAATTATCCCATATTAACACAGAAATCATGGTACATCGTTTTTTGTCCAGT
This sequence comes from Coregonus clupeaformis, assembly GCF_020615455.1. Taxonomy (NCBI): domain Eukaryota; kingdom Metazoa; phylum Chordata; class Actinopteri; order Salmoniformes; family Salmonidae; genus Coregonus; species Coregonus clupeaformis. Next base: position 22,865,857 of record NC_059199.1, on the reverse strand, counting down.
AAGTAGTTTCTTGACCTGGGGGATCGTCTGAGCCCAGCCACTCGGACAGCTGATGAAACTGTGGGTTTGCACAACTGAAACATTTCTGAACAAACTGTCAGAAACCGTCTCACGGAAGCTCATCTGTGTGCTTGTCGTCCTCGCCTGGGTCTTGACCGGACTGCAATTCGGCTTCATAACAGACTTCAGTGGGCAAATGCTCACCTTCAATGGCCACTGGCACGCTGGAGAAGTGCGCTCTTCACAGATGAATCCCGGTTTCAACTGTACCGGGCAGATGGCGTCGTGTGGACGAGCGGTTTGCTGATGTCAACGTTGTGAACAGAGTGCCCCATGGTGGCGGTGGGGTTATGGATGGGCAGGCATAAGCTACAGACAACGAACACAATCGCATTTTATCAATGGTAATTTCAATGCACAAAGATACTTAACAAGATCCTCAGGCCCAGTTGCACCATTCATCCGCCACCATCACCTCATGTTTCAGCATATTGCACGGCCCCATGTCACAAGGATCTGTACACAATTCCAGAAAACTGAAAATGACCTAGTTCTTCCTTGACCTGCATATTCAGACATGTTACCCATTGAGCATGTTTGGGATGCTCTGGATCGACCTGTATGACAGCGTGTTCCAGCTCCCGCCAATATCCAGCAACTTCGCACAGTGATTGAAGGAGTGGGACAACATTCCGCAGGCTACAATAAACAACCTGATCCACTATGCGAAGGAGATGTGTTGCACTGCAAGAGGCATATGCTAACACACTATTTTTTAAATATATTTGTATTTAACTAGTCAAGTCAGTTAAGAACAAATTCTTATTTACAATGATGGCCTACACCGGCCAAACCCCGACAATGCTGGGCCAATTGTGCACCGCCCTATGGGACTCCCAATCATGGCCGGTTGTGATACAGCCTGGAAACGAACCAGGGGTCTGTAGTGACACCTCAAGCACTTAGATGCCGTGCCTTAGACTGCTGCGCCACTCGGGAGTCCCAGACACTGACTGTTTTTCTGATCCACAACCCCCCCAGTTGTGTATTATCAGTCATGTGAAATCCATAGATTAGATCCTTATGAACTCTTCAATTGACCCATTTCTTTATTTAAACTCCAACGCAGTATAATCTTTTAAATGTAAGTCCCCTGTAGCTCAGTTGGTAGAGCATGGCGCTTGCAACGCCAGGGTTGTGGGTTCGTTTCCCACGGGGGGCCAGTATGAAAATGTATGCACTCACTAAGTCTCTCTGGATAAGAGTCTGCTAAATGACTAAAAATGTAAAAATAATTTTCCCAGTGTAGCTCACCCTAGAGCGATGTGTCCAATTTCTCCTGATGGTGGCACTGTGGGGCCATAGCTTGAACCCTACCATTGCTGATTGCAGCCCTCTTCATAGTCTTCTGCAAGGTGAAAACTGGAAGACGTCCCATAATGACCAGCAGCAATAACATGCCATATGTCCAACATTACCCAAACCACACTTTCCAGTGCATGACAATGTTGATCGAAGATTGAATGCCCATATACACACACAACCTGGTTTTAGTGAATGTGAATACACAACGTGTTTAAGTGTAAATGATCACAACATGCTTAGCACATACTGTAATGTTCAGTGAGGTTATGATCACATAAGCACTAGGCAGTGTAAATAACAGGCCTCTCACTAGTTGACAAGGAACTGACTAATTTTCCATCAAAACACATTTCCCTAGTCTTTCAAATCATTTACAAACCAAATAATTTACTAACATCAACATGGAAAACAATAGTCAAGTCAGCGGTTGGATTTTGTTGTAAATAACATTGTTTTTATTTCAAAGCCAAGATGCTTAGACCTACATATAGGACTTAGCTGCTGCCGGCCTTGGCAGCGATTCTCTTGTCTCTCTCCTCAGCGATTGTGAGACGGATACCCTTTCCACGGGGCAGGGACACCCACGGCTTGTTGCCCTGGAGATATGGGGGGGTGGGGAGAAAGAGGAGGGAAAACAGAAGATGTTACAAAAGAAAGGTGGTAAAGAGGGAATCTACAAACATGACACAGGAAGTGGTCAAATGTAAGTGGATAAAATATAATTTTCAATAAAAATTAACCTTGGTTCTTAGGAAAATTGAACATTTCATCTTAGCTGTGACAAATACTGATGTTAGTCTAAAAAGACCAAAACCTGCCGATAATGCGTGGGACCGATAAATTGATCAGGCTGTAGTATGTACTTGTGTTAAAGGGATATTTCACCCAAATTACATGTTTCCTTTCCCTGTCAGCAGTCTACAGACAAGGTATGAATCCATGCTTTGGCTTAGTTGTCATGGCAGTCCCCAAATGCTAACATTTTAGCATTTGTGGCACATATCCAATTTAAGTCATGGGACCTATATTAGCATTTTTCGCACATCATGTCCAAATCATCTAGAAGTACCTAAAAGCAGGCTATCCAACAGGTCGATCGCAAGCTACCAGTAGCTTACAGGCCACCTATGAGTAGCTCGCCAAACAATTCTGAAAGTACATGCAATTTTCACGTGTTCCACCGCAAACTGTCAGACAAATCTCATCAGTATCAGACACCGCAAGCTCCCAGCGACTATCTATTCAACGCAACATTATCCCATCCCTGGTTAGCCACGATTTTCTTCTAAATCCAAACCTAACAATATCTGCCCATTAATTTCCAGCAATATTGCCCCGGTCTGTCTGTGTGGTGGGCCCTTTTATCGCTCTGTGTGTAACCAGTTGATGTGATAACAGTATTGTGGGTTGACAGAAATACTTTCCCCAAAACCTTCTCAAATAAATGTTAAATGCACTGTTATTTATTTTATGTTAAATGCTTACCTGGCAGAAGTATATCATGATTAAGTTTATCATGTGTATCTATTATTTGCCAATTTTGCCATGAAACGAGCAGCAGCAGTACAGAACTGTCGCTAGACCGGCACATTACACACTCGCTAGATGCACAATTAAATGGCCAGATGTGCAATTAAAGGGGAATTACACTCAAATCTAAATATGGTTTGTTTTCTTCCGGACACATTGCCACCCCTTTGTTGTTTATTAACCATTATCTTACCAGGTATAATGTCAGAAAACAGTGCACTACTTTCTCTTGTATATTATGGACACAGGGAAGAGGAGAACAACGGGCCTATTTGAAAGCTAGAAAATAATGAGTAGCACTGGACATGTTTCATATTTATTTTTTTAAGTAGCTCTCATGCTAAGATTGGAGACCACTGATCAAAAATGTATTGTGAAGCTCAACATCACTTCTAGATGATTTGAACATGTGCGAAAAATGCTTACATTGGTCCCATGACTTAAATGGGATTTGTGTCACAAATACTTGAACATTAGCATGTAGAAACAGTGCCAGGGAAACTAAACCAAAGCGTGGATAGCTGTCATACGTTGTCCATAGACTGCTTACAGGGTAAGGACCAATGTGTCATTGTGTCCCTCCACAATGGTTGTCTGCAGCCTAGATGGTTTAGGATGGTTGGTAAACCTACTGTTCATCATTGTCAAGTGTGCCAGCGATTGAGGATAGAACCAGCAGACAATAACACACTGGTACCGAAGACATAGCATTGGCTTTGTTCTACCGCCGTACAATCACACATGAGTACTGAGCAACTACATGAGTGTCAAGAAATGGAGGGGATGAGCAGTGTTGTCAGGGTGTCTGTAGTTCATGTGTGTATGTGGATGTGCAGGTATGTGTTTGAGTGTGCGTGTACGAGTCTCCTCTGCTTACTTTGCCAATGATGAAGATGTTTCCAAGCCTGGTGGCGAAGATGTTTCCAGCGCTATCCTTGACGTGCACCACGTCAAACGAGCCAGGATGCCTCTCCCTGTTGGTGATGATACCGATACGCCCCAAATTGGCACCGCCGGTCACCATGCACAGGTTACCTACAGGGAGAAGAGGGAAGAGAGATGAGGATAAAGACTGCGCTTCAAAAGTATGCCAAGTTTGATTGGGTAGCTCAGTTGGTATAGCATGGCGCTTGCAACGCCAGGGTTGTGCATTAGTTTCCCACGGGGGGCCAGTACGAGAAAAAAAAAAGTATGCACTCTGCTAAATGACTAAAATGTAGCATTGTTGCTTTGCATCAGTCAAATCTGCAGAAAGTTTCAAAGATGGTGCTTAGTGGATCCAATGGTCTGAATGAACAGACTTGCGTTTCACAATTTATTTTTCCTACAACCTGTCAAAATGAGTCAAACATCCAGTTCTACATTCACCGTTGAAGAAAATGTCACCCTCTACCATGGGATAAGCAAGACTACACAAAATCTTAAATTTAGTTACTATGCCTGTCTAACAGTGTCTGAGACCAAGCGTCCCTGCAAGCCGTGGGATGCAAGACAGATAGGAATAGTAGGAAACAAGTTGATGTGTGCAGGGGGAACATAACAGGACTGAACAAGCTGCACTGTAACTTATCCTGCTTTCCTAATAATTTTTCAAGACACAAACCATAGATATTACTACCCACTCCCTTAATAGATTTGATATGTAACAATTTAAAAAAATCTTAACACGCTAACCTTAAGACCGCTTTCCTCACAGGTATTAATTTCCCTTTCAATCACTTTAAAAGTATATATTGTTAACTGTGATGTTACCTGTGTCAAACTTGATGTGTTCTGTGATCTTGCCGGTGGCGAGGTCGATGCGGACTGTGTCGTTGACCTTGATGAGGGGGTCGGGGTAGCGGATGGTGCGTGCGTCGTGGGTCACCAGGTGGGGGACTCCCTTGGTGCCAATGAGGTTCTTCTTCACCTTGCACAGTTTGTACTGGAGGGAAGGAGAGGGGGAGGTGATGAGGGGGATGGGAGAGGAGAAAGTGAGTGATTGTTATTGCAGGGCATCCCAAACCTAGTCTCTGAAATATAAATGCTTAATTTAAAGGAAAATCCACTAGAACCTCTTTTCATTAGTCCACTGTTGATAGTCCAAAAATGTTTTACATGTCAGCAGTTATTCACAGCTTGGTTTTGGAGCCTAAATCCTAATATGATAAACAAGCATAAGTACTCCAACTGAAATCGCGCTAGGCATTTACACAAAAGGTTGAATTTGTAACCGTTTCACATTAGGATTCATTCAATTCTTTTGGTTGGAGCTCAGAACTTCTTAGAGGTATTGGTGAGTTTTTTCAGATCGTTGGTCAAAACCAAAGACTCTTCATTGCTCCCTCCATACAGAACATTATATTGTACTGCTTGGTTTAAAAAGTTAGGCCTGAGCTGTGAATTACTAGACTCCCAAGCATGTGTGACAATGTGTGTGTAGTACCTGGGCCTCCTCAGCGGTGATGCGGTGAACGGTGAAACGTCCCTTCACATCATAGATCAGACGGAAATGCTCTCCAGTTTTCTCAATGCTGATCACATCTACAGACAGACAACACCAGTTCGTGTCAATGATCAAATCCAGAACAGGCCAACACTACATCACAACATTGTCTGTCAAAGCAGAGCTAAAACAAAATAGTCAGCATCAGACCAAATTCAATACACAATCTGTCAGTCAGGATCAAATTCTCATAACTGGGAACAAAATGACACCGCACAATTCCGATACCTGTAGTCAGAATGACAGTCAACCCAACAATATATAGTCCCTTCATAATAGTAATAATTAGGTAGGTGCTTAGATTTGTCCTATTTCACACATGTACAAGTGCGTATTAATAAGGGTGAATTGGACATTTGTTTTTACATATCCCACTCCTGAGATATCCTCGGAGAGTGGGGTGACGGCCAGGGTCTGCCATTATCAACAGCGACCCTGGAACATCAAGTTCCCTTTTCACCTTGTCGGCTCGGGATTCGAACTAGCGACCTTTCGGTTACTGGTCCAACGGTCTAACCGCTAGGCTACCTGCCGCCCAGGTCAGATACTAGTAAAAAGCACAATACAACTCATTCCATTGTACATCAGCTAGCTAGCTAAAGACTGGTAAATCTTAAGACTGGTGGAGGGGCACTATACAATTCCTCTAGACTCCATTGGGTATCAGAGGGGTCACACCGTTTTGCCATCAAGGTGTGTGATCTAGCCTTGTGGTGCACCAATGAGGGAGAGGGCATGGTCCAGTGACAAAGCCACTCCATTGTAGATTAATGGCTCGGCTAACATCCCACTGTATTGTTTTTCTAACAGTAGTGTGTGAGCTAGCCTTGAAGGAGAGGTGTTACATGGTCTGCATTTACATACTGTGAGGCTTCACCTGGCCTGGGAAATTAATCACAACACCATCATTACTCTCTTGGCAGGAATAAAGGTGCTATGGAAGTGTGTGTGCGTGCAAGATGGTGTGTGCATGAAAGTCTGGTGGGGTGTATATGAAGGAGTGTGTGCCTGAGAAAATATTTGAGTATATGAGAGTGAATGTCTACTGGTGTGTGTACAAGTATGCCTGAGCCCCAAGGGGGTTATGGGTGAAGATCCAAAAAGAGATTAAATTCCTTGAAGTGGGTTCACAGATGTCCATCCATCTGGTGTGAGGTGCACTTATCTAACCAGAAGCCATGAACACCAAATTAGAAAACAAGTGAGGAATAATTTGACAAGCGTGATCAAGGTATCACCATAAGCCTCCACCCCCAAAAGCCCAGACTAACTACAACAAAATGAAACTCACTCCAATCACTAAGCATGGCATCTCCCAAGTGCAACATTCTATAGACATTTATAGCAGAAGCTTTCAGTCAGTTCAGTGCCTTACAGCCAATGTGATGTGCCCATCACAACAGCCCAACTACAACTGGAAACATTTACAAATGTAATTTCACAGCAACAAGGGGCTACATGTCCTATAACCTGTTCAAATACTAGAAAATGCATCCCTACTTTCAGTTAGAGCTCAGAACTTCTTAGAGGTATTGGTGAGATTTTTTTCAGCTCATTGATCAAAACCAAAGATTGTCTTCATTGCTCTTTATTTCCTGCTCTAGTCACTGGCTAGGTGAAAGCATGCATGGAGTGGAACAGTTCCCTCCCCCTTCTCACCCCAAATGCACCCTCCAGTCCTTCCCATCCCCTCACTCCATTCCCATTATCCTTCACCTACCCACCCACACCTTGCATCCCCCTATCCCCTAGTCAGACTCACCCATGAAGCCAATTGGGAAGGTGACATCACTGCAAACTATACTCCTCTCCCTTCCTCATTCAAAACATACTCACCCCATCCCTTCCTCACCCACCCCTCATCAAACCCAACTCACCCATGAAGCCAGTGGGGTAGGTGACATCAGTGCGGACCTTGCCGTCAATCTTGATGAACCTCTGCATGCAGATCTTCTTGACCTCGTCTCCGGTCAGGGCGTACTTCAGACGGTTCCTGAGGAAGATGATGAGGGGCAGGCACTCCCTCAGCTTGTGGGGACCAGTGGAGGGACGAGGCGCCTACAGAGGAGAAAATAGGACGTGCTATTTTAACTGCTATATGAGCAGTAAACAATGACCGCTATAGACAATGTAGGGACGGCAGACAACTACACAGGAAGATAGCTATGCATTAAAACGGCGATATTTGAATTATTCAATATTAACAGTTATACCTTGGCTAATAGAAAGGGTCAGAAGCAACGAACTTGTTCTTGCCTATACTTTCTTCGTGTGTTTAAAAAAAAAATGTATGTTCAGTTGCAGGTGGTTCGCCATACACCAGAGAATATTCAGAAAGACAAATCCACGTTATGCACAGAGTTAAGCGTTACCGCACAATTTTTGCTGCCAGACATATATGCAGGAACTAGTCGTTTCTATGTGACGAGGCCATAGATATGAATGCCCCTCCATTTTGCTAATAATCTGCAACTAGCTGGTAACATTGTGGTTTTAACACCATTTAGGTATGAAGTAAATTGTACTTACGAACACTCCGGTGAGCTTGTCAAGCATCCAATGCTTGGGCGCTGCAACGCGCTTCAGGTGCTTCTTCGGTCCTCGTGCCTAGTAACCACAAAAATAACTGGTCAACTCAACTAGCTAGAATGTAGTTAAACTTTCAAGCAACAGCCCAACAACGACAGACAGCTCAGTTTCATTCGAGACACCATGCGACCTGTCTGGCTAGCAGAGTTTAGCATTCAAGCTAGCCATTTCCTACACGGTATTTCGACTAGGGCCTACTCGAAAAAAAGCACAATAAACCGGGTTTATTTTTTACCCAATTCTCTCTGGAAAAGGTTTGTGCTCAATTGCCACGGACAGGTATACACTTTAGAAATAGACTTTAACATAAAAGCTGTGGTAGCAGAAACATTTGGTTCAAATGGGCAGCATTGACGCTAACTAGCTAGCCGTTGGCTCCGAATGCCAAATAAGTCCGTTTTTCGAATATAGTTTCATAGACCAAAACATAACTTCTTATTTCAATACAGGGATTAACCATCGCAAAATGTATGTATTTTCAAATCGTCACAGTTTTATGTGCGATATTATATTCAGAAAAAGTGATGTTTGACGATGATTCTGGAGAGAATCGTTCGGAAACACAGCTCACCATGTTGGAGTCTGCGGGGAAAAGGACCTCCCACTTTCAGGCCTTAGAAAATAACACCAAGTACTGTGCATGACGAGGGACAAACAGAGCGGAATTTATATGGTCCGCTCTCTTGTGTCGAGGAGAATAACTGCAACTGGATGTTCCTTGAACTTGTTAAAAATACGGAAGATGGTTATTTTAGCAGGCCAGTTACACATAATAAAGTCTGTATTTTTATTGTATTGAATGGTACAAATACTGATATGGCTCTCACTGATTCTTATATGATTGTAAATATTTAATATATTTCAAATTAATCATAGAGTAGCGATCCTCGCTATATGAGCCATGTTACAATTCTCACCAAGTGTATTAACCCTATTGGCGTGATGTGTATGATGTTTGCCTATCACGCCGGAGGTCTGGGTTTGCTTCCCGCTTACTCCGTTCACTACTATATTCTCAAAATGTAATAGGCCTAAGCAACGCACACACAGTTGAACAACTTTTCATAATATTGATGATCTTGATTCGCAAGTCTAGCCTACATGTCTTCATCCTAATAAACAAATAAATGTTGGTATGTACTGTAGCCTATGTGTTTTTGTCTTCTCCGAGCCTCTCAGATGTCCTTTTGCCATCTCTTTCAGGAAATGTCAGCGCGCGTGACAGAGCCTTTCAGCTTATGCGGCGCGAGATAATAAAGCCGTTCTGAGGCGCATGTGTTCCCTATTCCCATGCCAAATGTCACTAGTGGCGTCCTTCTCTCTGGCAGCTTGCTTTCATATGTTTTAAGTGTATACTCAATTTATCTTCACATAGTTACACAAGTTAAGGACTTACACAAAGGCACCGCATTATGCTTGACCCCTGGCCCTCAATAAACATGCAACAGTGTATGTCTGTTGTAGCCTATCAATAGTGTGTTTTTATAAGTTTGACTGATTTTTCTCTAATCATGCCTATGAATATTCTGTGTTTTGTTGCTATAGGCCAACCGCCCATCTTCCTTTTATTATAAGACTTGCGTGACCTGTTGATTCTTTAGAAGTCACCACTAGATGGCGACATGTTCTAATAAAATGTGAACCGTTTTCAGCAATCAAGGGTTTATGACTGAATGAACTAAAATAACGTACAAATGTTGAATCTGGTCGGAGTAATGACAAATGTAAAGACGAGTCAGGTTGGTATTCTTTATTTTCCCCCAAATGCAGAGAAGTAACAAATATACAAGCATTCAAATATGATCTAGTACATATTTTCATAAAGATACAAATGAGATGCAAAGAGAGAAAGTGCTAAAACAAAAATCAACCTCAGTTATGATTCCATCAGTCATTTCAAAAAGAAAAAGAAAAGAGATATATAAATAAACATAGGGCCCTCTCCCTTTCTAAAATAAGGCCTCAATTCAAAAGGTGTGATTTAAAGAGAGAAACGTAGGACCATATAATCAGTGCAGTATCTACTAGACAAGTGATTCATTAGTATTTAATATACTTTTTTCGCCAACATTATTTTGTTCCTTTATAAAATCAATAGCAAGAAGTGTTTCTCGAGCTAAAACAAAAATAAAACAATCACAAAAATATCTGAAATGTCATAAGGAAAGCAAAACAAACAACATTTAATGAAAGTAAATGTTCTTACTAGTCTGTAAGCTCAAATGGTTTCTGATTAGGAAATAAGTTGGTGTTTAACATAGTTATCTTGCATTTCCTTGGAGTCAAAACTTAAGACTTAAAGGGTAACATACAGGAATACTTTCCCATGCAAGCATGCACGCACACACAGACACACACTCGTGCTCTCTTACAATCAAGTGATCCCAGCAACTAAAACTACAAAACAATAAGGACCCTGTTTAGATATGTAGCCTACTGACTGACTAACTCGCATGGTAAAAACACCAACTTATCACATGGTGAATAAAGCATGTTGATGCCATGTGACTCAGACTAGGAACCTGGGAACTTAGTCAATGGGAACTTTTCTTCTTTATTATCTTTATTAAGAGGAAATCTCTTAACAGTCTTCTGAACAGGTACTGTAAAAAAAAAAATGATTCAAATACTCAATCATTAGTTTATCATTAATTAGCCTTCAGTTCTCACAATTTGACCCACCCCCCGACCCCCCAAAAAAATACAACAAAAAAAGTCACCCTTCTTTAACCGCCACATTAAATGTAACCTAAACCCTCATGAAGTAATAGATTGTGTGTGTCCTATATGGCACACTATTCCAGACATACTTATATATATATATACATATACACACACATACACAGAAACACATACATATATATATATGCATACAGTACCAGTCAAAAGTTTGGACACACCTATTCATTCCAGGGGTTTTCTTTATTTTTACTATTTTCTACATTGTAGAATAATAGTGAAGACATCAAAACTATGAAATAGCACATATGGAATCATGTAGTAAGCAAAAAAGTGTTAAACAATTCAAAATATATTTTATATTTGAGATTCTTCAAATAGCCACCATTTGCCTTGACAGCTTTGCACACTCTCAACCAGCTTCATGAGGTAGTCACCTGGAATGCATTTAAATTAACAGGTGTGCCTTCTTAAAAGTTAATTTGTGGAATTTCTTTCCTTCTTAATGCGTTTCAGCCAATCAGTTGTGTTGTGACAAGGTAGGGGGGATACAGAAGATAGCCTTATTTGGTAAAAGACCAAGTCCATATTATGGCAAGAACAGCTCAAATAAGCAAAGAGAAACGACAGTCCATCATTACTTTAAGGCATGAAGGTCAGTCAATACAGAACATTTCAAGAACTTTGAAAGTTTCTTCAAGTGCAGTCGCAAAAACCATCAAGTGCTATGATGAAACTGGCTCTCATGAGGACTTCCACAGGAATGGAAGACCCAGAGTTACCTTTGCTGCAGAGGATAAGTTATTTATAGTTATCAGCCTCAGAAATTGCAGCCCAAATAAATGCTTCACAGAGTTCAAGTAACAGACATCTCAACAGCAACTGTTCAGAGGGGACTGTGTGAATCAGGCCTTCATGGTAGAATTGCTGCAAAGAAACCACTACTAAAGGACACCAATAAGAAGAGACTTGCCTGGGCCAAGAAACACGAGCAATGGACATTAGACCGGTGGAAATTTGTCCTTTGGTCTGGAGTCAAAATTTGAGATTTATGGTTCCAACCGCCGTGTCTTTGTGAGACGCGGTGTGGGTGAATGGATGATCTCCGCATGTGTATTTCCCACCGTAAAGCATGGAGGAGGTGGTGTTATGGTGTGGGGGTGCTTTGCTGGTGACACTATGCGATTTATTTAGAATTCAAGGCACATTTAACCAGCATGGCTACCCCAGCATTCTGCAGCAATACGCCATCCCATCATTTGTTTTTCAACAGGACAATGACGCAACACACCTCCAGGCTGTACAAGGGCTATTTTAACAAGGAGGAGAGTGATGGAGTGCTGCATCAGATGACCTGGCCTCCACAATCCCCCAACCTCAACCCAATTGAGATGGTTTGGGATGAGTTGGACCGCAGAGTGAAGGAAAAGCAGCCAACAAGTGCTCAGCATATGTGGGAACTCCTTCAAGACTGTTGGAAAAGAATTCCAGGTGAAGCTGGTTGAGAGAATGCAGAGTGTGCAAAGCTGTCATCAAGGCAAAGGGTGGTTATTTGAAGAATCTCAAATATACAATATATTTTGATTTGTGTAACACACGTTGCACAATTTTGGTTACTGCATGATTCCATGTGTTATTTCATAGTTTTGATGTCTTCACTATTAATCTACAATGTAAAAAATAGTAAAAATAAAGAAAAACCCTTAAATGAGTAGGTGTGTCCAAACTTTTGACTGGTAGTGTATGTATACACACACACACACACTGCACTACTTTTGAACAGGGCCCATAGAGCCCTGTTCAAAAGTAATGCACTATATAGAGAGCCATTTGGGATGTACTCATTGACTTTGACGGTACAACAGCAGAGTAGGTAGTAATGTATCTGGGAGCACAGGGGAGAGAGACAGGGACAGGGGGTGGAGAGAGAGGAGAGAAAGATGAAGAGACTTACAATACAGACAGAGAGAAAGACAGAGGGGGGGGAAACTATGATTCATTTCACCTACAGAGTTACCAGGTACACAAAGACCACGGACGTTGAGACTCATTCATTTATTTAGATACAGACACTGTCAGCACCATACAGGTCAGGTTACACCGGTTCACGGAGACTACACAGGCTTCTGATGCCTCCTGTCATGTCTGTCTTATGTCACAGGCACACACACACACCCTGGTGTCCCATCCAAACCCTCTGAACTCTCCTAAAATGTTGGGGTAACTGAATAAGTGACAAGTGCCAGTTTCACGGCTGCTACTACATTACCGGATCATAATACCATCTATCCATCCTTCTGCCGGTGTGTGAGTGTGTGTAAGGAGGCCCATGGGACGTACAGTGAAATTGACAGACAGGCCTGAGGCTTAGGTAAAAGGCTTTTGTCTCTGAATGGCTATTTCTATCCCTCAGTGTTTTCCCTACTATTACATATAGATAGGGTGGGCCCTGCCAAGCAGTTGTCCTTTGCCTAAAAGGTTTTGTCCTCTTTGGTCTCTATTGGAAATGTGGGCGTTTGCAACCCTAAACCCTCTGCTTCAGAGTAATTTGCGTTCTGCAAAGTAAAAAGAGGATTCACTGGAATGCACAGGTTCCCTCAGTAACATTATAGCATTTTCTGTGAGACACAGACACACACAAAAACATAAGACCCTGTGTCTACCCTTTCTCCTTCAAAATTTTGAAATTTAGAGGGGGATACAGAGGAAAAACAAGAGAACAGCATGCTTGTTGGGTCAGTTTGTGTCCATAACTTGTCCTTCAGAGAAAAACAGAGAGGGTGACCCCAAAAGAAAAAAAATATGTATTGTTTCGTGTGTTTGGGTGAGCACCCAGCCGGGACATCAGAGTTTCTGTCAATCCAACCTAGAGAGTAATGAACAGGAAAGAACACAGATCCCCTCCTTTCATCCCTCCATTTGGGCGGGTCAGCATCTGGCAGGTACATCCGCTATGAAGTCAAACTCGTTCTGTCCCAGCCAGAGTTCAGGCAGCTCGTTAGCCTGGTCCAACCCCAGCTCTACGACCAACGACATCAGCACCTCCTCATCCACCGGGTCAGAGTCAATAATCCCCCCACAGCCCTGGTTCCTCCCAACAACACCTCCAGGGGTACCCCCCACCAGCTGCCCCGCCGAGCCCAGTGTCGAGGCCCCAAACCCCCTCTGAGGTCCTGAGGTGGGCCCCGAGTCTACGCCACCACCTATACCTCCAGCCAGACTCTGGTAGTGGGAGTTGAGTTTCTGGAGCTGCATGCTGGCGAGGAGGTGAGGGCCGGTCTGGAGGGTCTGCAGGCAGAATGGCTGGGGTTTGGAGAGGGATGGAGAGGTGGAGGTGGGGGGTAAGGGGCCACCCCCGGGTGTCTTGACGGGTACCGCCGTCCCTGGGTAGTGAAGGAGGGTGAGGGAGGATGACGGCAGCTCGCGGTCCTTCATGACGACGTGGGTGGGGCTGGAGAACAGCAGTGAGGTCATCACCCGGGGATGCCTGGGAATGAGGAAGAGGAAAAGATGGTGTTACAATAACGTCATCAAACAGGGACACTACACAAGGCGAAAGAGATAAGAGTACTAAAAACATACAAGGTTCTGATAAGAGATATGACATAATAGCGGCTGGATCACAGTGATGATAAGACTCACTTGCTTTGCTTTAACAGCCTGAAGTCAATTTTTATCACTAGACGACCCACTAAGTATCCTAATCCAAATATTGGATTGAGACTGGAGACTGCGTCCCAGCTAAAAATTATTGTCTTATTTAATTGGTGGGTCACACGAACAAACAAAATATTTTTTGAGTTATTGTTCTTTACATTGCAGAGAGAAGGGCTGTATCCCAAATGGCACCCTAGGCCCTTTATAATGCACTACTTTAGACCAGAACCAACCAAGGTTTGGGAACTTGGGATACAGACTAAGTAAATTAAATAAATGAACCATGAAAATGCCATAGAGGCTCAGAGAGAGCTGACTGACTGACTGTCTGGTTGGTTGCCTGGGGTTTATAATAGGGTTAAAAGACAACAGACTCTTTGAGGTCCGAGTCACATGATAACATACATATCGCCCTGAGAAAAGGAGTGTGTATGTGGGTGTGAAAGAGGGACACACACACACGTGTAGTCATGAGGCTGTCATTTTAGGCAGTTAATCGCTTAATTATATGTGCTGATCCACTGGACCCCCCCCCCTTCCCGAGACACACTCCTCCAACCCCCTTCCTGCCCCAGCCCATATTTAGGGAGAGGATAATTGCTACAGGCAGGCATACAGCTGCACTGGGCCTATAGGACAGACATACACACCCGTCATCTTCTGTAGCCTGCCATTGACAGCTGTTTGGTATTCACCACTGTGTGTGTGTTCTCTGGTCCTTTGTGTTCATTATTCATTGGCTGATTACTGTCAGAGGCAGACTGACTGCACATGGTCCCTCAACACAACAGCTTTCTATTACACTGATGCTGACGGGAAGACAGAGACAGGAGGAAGGCGAGACACTGGACCATGTTCAAATATCCTTCCATCTATATCAGTGATTAGGCCTTCCTCAAAGAAGGAAGAATTGCGTTTTGAAAATATTCCAACAGAGCCTATTGAAGTGGTAGGTCTCTCTCACTAAACTGCTTCTTAACCTATTGCCAATAAGACTGAAACTGTTGATTGATACAAAGGTAGGCTATTCAATTAGCAAGGCTAGTTTATTTAGCCTATATAAACTAGGGCGGCGTTATGCCAGTAACCGAAAGGTCGCTGGTTCTAATCCCCGAGCCGACTAGGTGAAAAATCTGTTGATGTACCCTTAAGCAAGGCACTTAACCCTAATTGCTCATGTAAGTCTCTCTGGATAAGAGCGTCTGCTAAATGACTAAAATGTAATCACATTATGATGTCAGACAATTACAATAGAAGTTACTTGGAACAGGTTTTCAGTAATTTGATTAATCATATCGGTCTCCCGGTGGACTTGTGGGTTGGACCTGAAAGAGAGCATAGTATGCTTCTACCCTCTACACAACAACGGGGGTGTCAATTACACAATTACCATGCGTGACGAGAAAATTGAAACGTCAATCTGCATTCACACCTTGACCATATGCTGAGGCTCAGCATAGCCTCGTTTTAATTGAATCAACACATTTATCTTTGGGATGGAGGAAACAATGCAGAAAGGATATTTAAAATCAGCCTATAAAATTACATTAGCTTATAACCTACTTTTCATAACACATATAGACCTACTAATGTTTGTGACCCAAAAAAATTGGCCCCATTTGCAGATTTGGTCAAATTGACTCAATAACTGTCAAAACCAGGCTTTTTGGAGATTAATGTTATTGAGTAGTGTTATAAGTCATCATTCAAATAGTGCATAAAATGTATTTAATTTGAGGGTGTAGGCTAACTTCAGAATGTATATCGGAAAACTGTAAAAATAAAATAAATACATTAGGAAAAGTTAATTGACAAGTGCTTGGCAAATAAGTGCACGCTCTGCCTTATTGCTCTGCGAAATAAAACAAAGAGCAAAGAAAACCATGGGCAATGTCAAATAAACATTGGCCTAACGCATAACTTCCAAATAGCTTTAACAGAAAATGTATATAGGCAAGAACAAACCTTTTAGAAAACCACGTTCAGCGCAGCACGTGTGTGGAGAGGATTGGTGAGAAGTCAAATGCACCCAAATCAACTCCAACTCGCAAAACCACACCAGTAACTGTTTGTTGTCAATTAAAACGTTTATCAATAGTTGTCTATATTTAGCAATGCATCCGTTAGATCCTGTTAAACTGTAGCCATAAAGTAAACGGTTATGGAGCAGGACATTGTCCCCGTGCAGCGTCTCGCCTTCACTCTCAATCTCTCTCTCTAGACTGGACGACTCCGGCAGAGTTCCCTCAATGGTGCTGTTACTGCATCTAAAGGATTATTCTCTCTCTCTCACACACTTGACCCTCAAGAAGCCGCCGGCGAAGTGCGTTTGTGGCTGGACAGCATCAAAATCCCGGCCAAGAGTATAAAGAGAATTGGACTGACGCACAACGGCTATCGCCCAACAAACGGTTCGGTTAAATTTCCACAGTTTCCGTGTGCCCGTCATGAAAGCGCTCTACTGAGGCAGATGTTCTTTATTCTCAAGAGCGAGCGCCTTTCTCTACAATCACAGATCAAATAGTGTTCTATTCTATTCTAGGGCCTATTCTATTCTCAACAGCCATCTCACTGATTATCATTCACGAGGGAATGCATAGCCCCAACACCCCTCAATGCACTTGAAACAATAACTGACGATTTGCACAAAATAAAATGTTCACAGGACTCAGACACCAAAATAGAAAACAGTGTGGGCCAACACACACGCGCATAAACAAACACACACTAGCCCACCTAGACAGACCCCGCTGATGCTATCTCATCAATTAGGTAGGCCTATTTTATATTTAAATGTCCTCTGTTACAACTATAGGTCAAATAACTCCAAAATGTCATCCTAAAATAAAAGAATGACAGGGGATATAGACCTAAACATTTCCCAAAATTCGAGGTTGTCATATCAACCTAGACCTATTGATTGCACAACCTTTTTTAAGATCCTCTGTTCATTCATGCATTGATTCTTAACAATTAATCTCAATATTGTCAGAGAAAAGAAAACAAGCCAAGCCAAGGCACCTTCTTTTAAAACACCACGCGCCTTAATTCCTTTTCAGTTAACCACATAAAGGCTCGCGAGCATCTGTCTTTATTGTGATCAAGTCCCGCCAGTGCGCGGGGACAGTTCTCATGTAGATGAGGCTCGAGCATGATGTATGGAAGTACAGGGAGTCCTCTTTCTCCCCGGTCGGAAAACGTTATGCAAATGAGACGAAAGGTTTTCAATTTCCCTCTTGAATGTAAAACTAGACAAAACGGGTAAAAACAGACCGACCGACGTAAAAGTACATTAACGTCAGCTTGAAATGTTCAACATCTCAACTTTGAGATCATTTTTGCAAGCCTAGTTATATTATTGCCTAAGCCCTAAAGCAAACAGGTATCTAATAATGACAAAACAATTGATCATTCATCTAAAAGGTCAACTGATGTCGTCTTCAAATCAATGATTACATCCTATGGAGGGAAACATTATGTTTTGCATAAAATGTCGTTGGGAAGTCCTAATGCAGTCTAATCGCCATACAGGACATGGCAGGCAGGTGTGCTATTCAACAGCATGAATGGAGAATAGAGAGATGGGAGTTTGATTTCAGGCTGGGGGGAGAGGAAACGTTCTAATCTATACTCTATAGGCTCTGAGAGTTTCTTTAGTGAAGCTGTCAGGCAGATAGGGTGTGTCTGGTAGCCATGCATTTTCTCAATTGGATTTGCGCAACTCCTTCGTCCTCTCTCGCTTCCTTTTGAAAAAGGTCAAAGGTAATCGAGGTGATGGGCGAGGTGATGGGCGAGGAGAGGGAACGTGGACGAAAATGTGCTTGCATGAAAGAGACTCCTCCACTCGCGTGTCATGGTTTTGACAAGATGGAATGCCCCATTGTCAGAAGTGACTTTTCATAGAAGGTTAGGAGAACTTAAGCAGCAGGTTAGGAGAATTAAGGTAGTAGGTTTGGAAAAATGTTAGCGTTAGCTAAAATGCCAAAATGATTTCGGATGTGACTTGAATATGCAAGTTGACATCACTTTGACATTAGTGGCATCCCTTCTAGACATCACTGCACTTAATCTGTTAAATTATGTTAAATTATTTTGGAGCCCAAAATAAATGTGTAAAGTGATTAAAACAAATTAAGTTAGTTGTGCAGGACATTTTAAAGACACAATGATAAATAAGTAACATATTGTTTTTAAACTTGTGTATGCTTTTCTCCTCCAACAAAACAAAAGCTGATTCAAAGGGGGTGTGGCAGATTTCAAAACTCTTCAGCAAATGACAACTTGATGAAAGGTACCTACTAACAAATTGTCCATGACCTGACCACTTATCGGTTTCTGGGTCATGGAGGAGAGAGGGGTGGAGGACGGACTTTTCCCCAAATGAGAAAAAGCCCATTAAATAAGGTGGATTGAGAAATTTATTTTTGGTTGGCAAAGGACTGATAATTTGGCCCTCTGGCCTTGGCCCCCTTTATTTGGTCAAATTGCCAATCTAAAAATACCATGCCAGATTTTCTAAAATGTCTTTAAGAAATCTGAGGAATTCTCAATAAGTTTTAAATAGAGAAACAATTAAGGAAACAGTTATTTAAGACATTCTCAAATATTTTGTGAATCCAGCCCCCTAGGCCCTGAAGTTGTCTTGTTCTGGTCTCCATGCAATGTCATAATAAGTGGGGTTTGGGGAGGAGGTGGAAGACAGAACTACCCTACTCTCATGTCTAAATTCATCAGTTTCTACTGAGTCTTTGTGCAATATACTGTCATGGAGCTGTTTACGAGATGGTTTCAATCAGTTTAGTCTTTCCTCCTAACCCATAAACAAGTGAAACTCAGTCTGTTTCACATGCACTCTGAGGAAAACCACAACGCTGACCACAGAATCCATAACGTGTGTGTGTTTGTCGGTGTGTGAGATTGAGTGTGTGTGTGTGTGTTCTGGTTGTGGTCATGATGTTTAAATGAAATCCATAAAGATCACCCAGAACATTACAGAACTTCTGTTCCACACATGGAACCCACTGATTCCCCACCCCTAGGCTGCATCCAAAATGGCACCCTATTCCCATAGGGCTCTAGTCAAAAGTAAAAGTAGTGCACTATAGTGAACATGGTGTCATTTGGGACACAGACCTACATTTGGGGAGTTTCCTATACTGGATCTGATTGAAGCTCATGTTGTAATTGAAAAAAGACAGACAATTTGACAACCACAACACACTCAGTTTGTATTATATATTTTTTAATAAAATGTTATTTACACCATATAGAAGGCAAAGGTGAACCATAAAAAAAGTTGTACTTTTGTGAAACCAAAAGCAAAATGATACAAAACTGTTCTACACTCCGAATGTACTTACAGTTGAATGTAAAACATGCAGTTTGAACAGGACTGAAATCAATTTTGCCCCATGCTTCTGTGTAAAATATTTCATTAGACAGGAGATCAGATTGACATGCCACTGAACAAAAATATAAACGCAACATGTAAAGTGTTGGTCCCATGTTTCATGAGCTGAAATAAAATGTCCCAGAAATGTTCCATACGCACAAAAAGCTTATTTCTCACAAATTTTGTGAACACATTTGTTTACATCCCTGTTAGTGAGCATTTCTACATCGCCAAAATAATCCATCCACCTGACAGGTGTGGCATATCAAGAAGCTGATTAAACCGCATGATCATTACACAGGTGCACCTTGTGCTGGGGACAATTAAAGGCCACATATTTGCAGCGTTGTCATGCAACACAATGCCACAGATGCAATTGGCATGCTGACTGCAGGAATGTCCACCAGAGCTGTTGTCAGAGAATTGAATGTTAATTTCTCTACCATAAGCCGCCTCCAACATCAATTTAGAGAACTTGGCAGTACAGTACGTCCAACCGGCCTCACAACCGCAGACCACGTGTAACCACGCCAGCCCAGGACCTCCACATCCGGCTTCTTCAACGTCTGACACCAGCCACCCGGACAGCTGATGAAACTGAGGAGTATTTCTGTCTGCAATAAAGCCCTTTTGTGGGGAAAAACTCATTCTGATTGGCAGGGCCTGGCTCCACAGTGGGTGGAGCCCCTGCTCTGTCATGTGAAATCCATAGATTAGGGTCTAATGAATTTATTTCAATTGACTGATTCCTTATATGAACTGTAACTCAGTAAAATATTTGAAATTGTTGCGTTTATATTTTTGTTCAGTGTAAAAAAACAACCATATAAAGCTCCCGACAAGTACTGCACTCATGTAGTAAAGATCATTTTTAGCACTAAGATCATAAAACATCAACATTCTTGTCGGGATGCTCTATATGGGTGTAAGATTACCTTAATGCTGAAGATGATCTTTATGTTTTTGGGAAACTCACCCCAGGGGGGTGTTAACATACAGCACCAGGGAAGCAGCTAAAGAGGTAACACGAGCCCCTGACATGTCTGCTTTACTCGTTTAGCACAAATCTTACCTAACATATCCCCATACCACCCCTGCCCGCCCTTCATGTTTCCCACGCCTAAATATGTACACATTTAAGTCTAATATTACAAACCACCCATAGCATAGGTTCTAGACTGACAATTTAGAAGCAAAAAGGAACAAGGTAGTAATTCTGGGCCATGCAATCTTATTCATTATGATCTAAAAGGCTAAAATAATCTTCAAATTCTGATCCTAGATCAGCACTCACAACGCTTTGTGAATACGGGCCCTGGAAGCCATTTTTTGGAGCAGAAATTCTCTGTCTGGTCCATGGCTAGTCGAACCCGAATCTCCTCCCCACAGTTTAAAAACATTATACAAAGACAAACGGAAACAGACCAACAGCAAACCGGCAACATCAGCACCCTACCCTCCTCCTCGTCCCCTACAATAAAACGTCCCCCTAGAAACATTCAAGTTATGTTTTCCAACATCGCTCCTGCTCCACACACACCCCCACACACTCCAACATCTCCCTCTCCTCGCCGTTGGCAAAGGATGGAGCTCCAACATACGGTCTTCATCAGCCTGGCGTGTGTGTGTGCGTGTTCATTACCCCAGGAGGCCCTGATTGGAAACGAGACTCCGCTCTTAAACCACATTCTTCAAATTCCCTGTAAACAACAGAGGGGAGGGATGGAGGAAGGGAAAAACAAGGTTAAATTAATCGTAGATACTTAGAAATAAGCGCAATGAAAACATCACTCACGACACACACACAAAGTCAAAACACAATCAAACACACAGAAAAAATTAAGCATTCATTTATCTCAAAATTCTATCTCACACAGTGTCCATACAAACAGAGCACACACACACACACACCTCAGCCCTGTCATCAGTAACAGCGTTAGCATTGACGCTAAGTGTGGACAGAAGGGCTGTCAGTGATACATCAGATTTATCTGTAGATGAAAGGCTAGGAGAGTTAGCCTCCTGTTAGCCTGTTTTAGATAAAGAAGAGGGAGGTGTGTGTTTGTGTGCGGGAGGAGTAGCCTAGCGGTGACTATGAGTTCACTTGTCTAAATGTAATGTATGTTCGTTCAGCGATTCACTGTCTGTGTCGTAATGAGGAAGAAAGAGAGAGATATAGAAAGAATGTGGATACTTTAAAGATTGTACTGAGTTACAGTTCATATAAAGAAATAAGTCAATTGAAATAAATTCATTAGGCTCTAATCTATGGATTTTACATGACTGGGAATACAGATATGCATTTGTTGGTCACAGATACATTAACAAAAACAGGTAGGGGCGTGGATCAGAAAACCAGTCAGTATCTGGTGTGACCACCATTTTCCTCATGCAGCACGACACATCTCCTTCACATAGAGTTGATCAGGCTGTTGATTGTGGCCTGTGGAATGTTGTCCCACTCCTCTTCAATGGCTGTGCAAAGTTACTGGAACCCGCTGTCGTACACGTTGATCCAGAGCATCCCAAACACGCTCAATGGGTGACATGTCTGGTGTGTATGCAGGCCACGGAAGAACTGAGACATTTTCAGCTAGCAGGAATTGTGTACAGATCCTTGTGACATGGGGCCGTGCATTAGTCATGCTGAAACATGAGGCGATGGCGGCGGATGAATGGGACGACAATGGGCCTCAGGATCTCGTAACGGTATCTCTGTGCATTCAAATTGCCATCGATAAAATGCAATTGTTTTTGTTGTCCGTAGCTTATGCCTGCCCATACCATAACTCCACCATGGGGCACTCTGTTCACAACGTTGACGTCAGAAAACCACACGCCCACACAGCGCTATACACGCTGTCTGCCATCTGCCCGGTACAGTTGAAACCCGGAATTCATCCGTGAAGAGCACACTTCTCCAGCGTGCCAGTAGCCATCGAAGGTGAGCATTTGCCCACTGAAGTCAGTTACGACCCTGGTGAGGACGACGAGCACGCAGATGAGCTTCCCTGAGACGGTTTCTGGCAGTTTGTGCAGAAATTCTTCGGTTGTGCAAACCCACAGTTTCATTAGCTGTCCGGGTGTCTGGTCTCCGACGATCCCACAGGTGAAGTCGGATGTGGAGGTCCTGGGCTGGCGTGGTTATACAGTGCATTCAGAAAGTATTCAGACCCCTAGACTTTTTCCACATTTTGTTACATTACAGCCTTATTCTAAAATGGATTAAATAAATACAAATCTTCATCACCCTATATACCCTATAATACCCTATAATGACAAAGCGAAAACAGGAATACCTTATTTACGAAAGTATTCAGACCCTTTGATATGAGACTCGAAATGGAGCTCAGGTTCATCCTGTTCCCATTGATCATCCTTGAGACGTTTCTACAACTTGATTGGAGTCCACCTGTGGTAAATTCAATTGATTGGACATGATTTGGAAAGGCACACACCTGTCTATATAAGGTCCCACAGTTGACAGTGCATGTCAGAGCAAAAACCAAGCCATGAGGTCGAAGGAATTGTCCATAGAGCTCCGAGAGGATTGTGTCGAGGCACAGATCTGGGGAAGGGTACCAAAACATTTCTGCAGCATTGAAGGTCCCCAAGAACACAGCGGACTTCATCATTCTTAAATGGAAGAAGTTTGGAACAACCAAGACTCTTTCTAGAGCTGGCTGCCCGGCCAAACTGAGCAATCGGGGGAGAAGGGCCTTGGTCAGGGAGGTGACCAAGAACCCAATGATCACTCTGACAGAGCTCCAGAGTTCCTCTGTGGAGATGGCAGAAACTTCCAGAAGGACAACCATCTCTGCAGCACTCCACCAATCAGGCCGTTATGGTAGAGTGGCCAGATGGAAGCCACTCCTAAGTAAAAGGCACATGACAGCCCGCTTGGAGTTTGCCAAAAGGCACCTAAAGGATTCTCTGACCATGCGAAACAAGATTATCTGGTCTGATGAAACCAAGATTGTACTTTTTGGCCTGAATGCCAAGCGTCAAGTCTGGAGGAACCTGGCACCTTCCCTACGGTGAAGCATGGTGGCAGCATCATGCTTTCGGGATTTTTTTCAGCGGCAGAGACTGGGTGACTAGTCAGGATTGAGGGTAAGCTGAACAGAGCAAAGTACGGCACGATCCTTGATGAAAACCTGCTACAGAGCGCTCAGGACCTCGGAAGGTGAACCTTCGCCCCAGTCTAACAGGACAATGATCCTAAGCGCACAGCCAAGACAACGCAGGAGTGGCTTCGGGACAAGTCTCTGAATGTCCTTGAGTGTTCCAGCCAGAGCCCGGACTTGAACCTGATCGAACATCTCTGGAGAGACCTGAAAATAGCTGTGGGTTGACGCTCCCCATCCAACCTGACAGAGCTTGAGAGGATTTGCAGAGAAGAATGGGAGAAACTCCCCAAATACAGGTGTGCCAAGCTTGTAGCATCATACTAAGGAAGACTTGAGGATGTAATCGCTGACAAAGGTGCTTCAACAAAGTACTGAGTAAAGGGTTTTAATTTTGAATTTTTGTGCAAAAAATATATAAAAACCAGTTTTTGCTTTGTCATTTTGGGTTATTGTGTGTAGATACAGTGCGAATACACTGTACGTGTTCTGCAGTTGTGAGGGCGGTTGGACGTACTGCCAAATTCTATAAAACGACATTGGAGGCAGCTTATGGTAGAGAAATTAACATTAAATTCTCTGTTAACAGCTCTGGTGGACATTCCGGCAGTCAGCATGCCGATTGCATGCTCCCTGTGTTGTGTGATAAAACTGCACATTTTCGAGGCCTTTAACTGTCCCCAGCACATGGTACACCTGTGTAATGACCATGGTGTTTAATCAGCTTCTTGATATGCCACACCTGTTAGGTGGATGGATTATCTTGGCAGAGGAGAAATGCTCAATAACAGGGATGTAAACAAATTTGTACACAACATTTGAGAAATATTTTATTTCAGCTCATGAAACATGGGACCAACACTTTGCATTTGCGTTTATATTTATCTTCAGTTTGTGTGGACACTGTGGGCATGCAGTACCAGGGTTGAAAAACACTACATTCCAGATGCAACGTATGATTTGTGTTTTGTCTGTCTACACTACATTATCTTGCTCGCTCTCTGTGTGTGTGTGTGTGTGTGTGTCTACACTGCACTGTGTGTCTCTCTACACTGCAGCAGTTCCCCAGACGGAGGGTTTTTATCAAAATGCATCAGTTGTACTTCCTCAGCAAGAGCAGATATGCAAATGACGAACCAGCATATGTAAATTCACAAACGTAACACTTCACTTGCATAACATGGTGATAGAGCACTTATTTCCAACCAATGAATAACAAACTGCACACTTTACAACCTTTCTGTAGTTTTCAATATCATGTTTCAGAGAGATGCATGTCTGTGATTGCATAGTGATGATGGTGACTATGTGTTGACTAAAAAGGGGAAGGTCAGACAGGTCAGTGTCTATGCAGACAATGCTGCTTTTATTTCATATTATAAACAACAGGCTGTTTCACATTTAACTAACAAAAGCTGCGAGAATGACAGTCATACACTCATACAGTGCCTTCAGAAAGTATTCCTACCCCTTGGCTTATTCCACATTTTGTTGTGTTACTGCCTGAATTCAAAATTGATTACATACATTTTTTTCTCTCACCCATCTACACAATACCCCAAAGTGAAAACATGGTTTAGAAATGTTAGCACATTTATTGAAAACTAAATACAGAAATAGCTAATTTACATAAGTATTCACACCCCTGACTCAATACACGTTAGAATCACCTTCGGCAGCGATCACAGCTGTGAGTCCCTAAGTGCTTTGCACACCTGGATTGTGCAATATCTGCACATGATTCTTTTAAAAATTCTTCAAACTCTGACAATTTTCAATTCTTGCCATAGATTTAAGCCGATTTAAGTGAAAACTAACTAGGCCACTCAGAAACATTCAATGTTGGTGAGCAATTCCAGAATATATTTGGCCTTGAGTTTTAGGTTATTGTCTTGCTGAAAGGTGAATTTGTCCCCCAGTGTCTGTTGGAAAGCAGACAACCAGGTTTTCCTCAAAGATTTTGCTTGTGCTTAGCTCTATTCCGTTTCTTTTTATCCAAAAACAATCCCTAGTCCTTGCCGATGACAAGCATACCCATAACATGATGCAGCCACCACCATGCTTGAAAATATAAAAAGAGTAGTCTCAGTGATGTGTTGTATTTACCCCAAACATACAGTGGGGAAAAAAAGTATTTAGTCAGCCACCAATTGTGCAAGTTCTCCCACTTAAAAAGATGAGAGATGCCTGTCATTTTCATCATAGGTACACGTCAACTATGACAGACAAATTGAGAAAATAAAATTCAGAAAATCACATTGTAGGATTTTTAATGAATTTATTTGCAAATTATGGTGGAAAATAAGTATTTGGTCACCTACAAACAAGCAAGATTTCTGGCTCTCACAGACCTGTAACTTCTTCTTTAAGAGGCTCCTCTGTCCTCCCCTCGTTACCTGTATTAATGGCACCTGTTTGAACTAGTTATCAGTATAAAAGACACCTGTCCACAACCTCAAACAGTCACACTCCAAACTCCACTATGGCCAAGACCAAAGAGCTGTCAAAGGACACCAGAAACAAAATTGTAGACCTGCACCAGGCTGGGAAGACTGAATCTGCAATAGGTAAGCAGCTTGGTTTGAAGAAATCAACTGTGGGGAGCAATTATTAGGAAATGGAAGACATACAACACCACTGATAATCTCCCTCGATCTGGGGCTCCACGCAAGATCTCACCCCATGGGGTCAAAATGATCACAAGAACGGTGAGCAAAAATCCCAGAACCACACGGGGGGACCTAGTGAATGACCTGCAGAGAGCTGGGACCAAAGTAACAAAGCCTACCATCAGTAACACACTACGCCGCCAGGGACTCAAATCCTGCTGTGTCCCCCTGCTTAAGCCAGTACATGTCCAGGCCCGTCTGAAGTTTGCTAGAGTGCATTTGGATGATCCAGAAGAGGATTGGGAGAATGTCATATGGTCAGATGAAACCAAAATAGAACTTTTTTGGTAAAAACTCAACTCGTCGTGTTTGGAGGACAAAGAATGCTGAGTTGCATCCAAAGAACACCATACCTACTGTGAAGCATGGGGGTGGAAACATCATGCTTTGGGGCTGTTTTTCTGCAAAGGGACCAGGACGACTGATCCGTGTAAAAAAAAAAAATGAATGGGGCCATGTATCGTGAGATTTTGAGTGAAAACCTCCTTCCATCAGCAAGGGCATTGAAGATGAAACGTGGCTGGGTCTTTCAGCATGACAATGATCCCAAACACACCGCCCGGGCAACGAAGGAGTGGCTTCGTAAGAAGCATTTCAAGGTCCTGGAGTGGCCTAGCCAGTCTCCAGATCTCAACCCCATAGAAAATCTTTGGAGGGAGTTGAAAATCCGTGTTGCCCAGCGACAGCCCCAAAACATCACTGCTCTAGAGGAGATCTGCATGGAGGAATGGGCCAAAATACCAGCAACAGTGTGTGAAAACCTTGTGAAGACTTACAGAAAACGTTTGACCTGTGTCATTGCCAACAAAGGGTATATAACAAAGTATTGAGAAACTTTTGTTATTGACCAAATACTTATTTTCCACCATAATATGCAAATAAATTCATTAAAAATCCTACAATGTGATTTTCTGGAATTTCTTTTCTCATTTTGTCTGTTATAGTTGACGTGTACCTATGATGAAAATTACAGGCCTCTCTCATCTTTTTAAGTGGGAGAACTTGCACAATTGGTGGCTGACTAAATACTTTTTTTCCCCACTGTAGCTTTGTATTCAGGACATAAAGTTAATTTCTTTGCCACATTTTTTGCAGTTCTACTTTAGTGCTTTGTTGCAAACAGGATGTATGTTTTGGAATATTTTTAATTCTGTACAGGTTTCCTTTTATTTTTTTTCTGTAATTTAGGTTAGTATTGTGGAGTAACTAATGTTGTTGATCCATCCTCAGTTTTTTCCTATCATAGCCATTAAACTCTAACTGTTTCAAAGTCACCATTGGCCTCATGGTGAAATCCCTGAGTGGTTTCTTTCCTCTCCGGCAATTGAGTTCGGAAGGACGCCTGTATCTTTGTTGTGACTGGGTGAATTGATACCCCATCCAAAGTGTAATTAGTAACTTCACCATGCTCAAAGGGATATTCAAATGTCTGCTTATTTTTATTTTTTTTACCTCCCTGGATGGGACTAATAACATCTAACAACAAGCAATAACAACAAGATAACTAATAATGTAAGCATACTGTGTCCATAATAAGCATAATAAGTATATAGGTTATAGGTTGAGAGCTTTTGTGAAAGAGCACAGTTAGAAAGATATGGTATGGCATATAGAAGCAATCCGGATGGACATCATGAAAATGATCGGAGAGGTTGAGGGTAGAGGAAGTTCAGGAGTAAAAACAAACAAAATAGAATTATTGTAAAATTGACTGTGTCCATAAAATGTATATAGTATGTACAAGCTGGAAGTAGAGGCCTAAGCGTTGTTGTTCACTAGTTTACTCCAATTAGGGAAGGGGTGGTGGGGTTGGAAGATAATAAAGGGAAATATATTTATAAAAAGGATGTGTATGTGTATGTATGTACAGTGGGGAGAACAAGTATTTGATACACTGCCGATTTTGCAGGTTTTCCTACTTACAAAGCATGTAGAGGTCTGTAATTTTATCATAGGTACACTTCAACTGTGAGAGACGGAATCTAAACAAAAATCCAGAAAATCACATTGTATAAATCATTAAGTAATTAATTTGCATTTTATTGCATGACATAAGTCATGAGAAAAGCAGAACTTTATATTTGGTACAGAAACCTTTGTTTGCAATTACAGAGATCATACATCTTGACCAGGTTTGCACACACTGCAGCAGGGATTTTGGCCCACTCCTCCATACAGACCTTCTCCAGATCCTTCAGGTTTCGGGGCTGTCGCTTGGCAATACGGACTTTCAGCTCCCTCCAAAGATTTTCTATTGGGTTCAGGTCTGGAGAATGGCTAGGCCACTCCAGGACCTTGAGATGCTTCTTACGGAGCCACTCCTTAGTTGCCCTGGCTGTGTGTTTTGGGGCGTTGTCATGCTGGAAGACCCAGCCACGACCCATCTTCAATGCTCTTACTGAGGGAAGGAGGTTGTTGGCCAAGATCTTGCGATACATGGCCCCATCCATCCTCCCCTCAATACGGTGCAGTCGTCCTGTCCCCTTTGCAGAAAAGCATCCCCAAAGAATTATTTTTCCACCTCCATGCTTCACGGTTGGGATGGTGTTCTTGGGGTTGTACTCATCCTTCTTCTTCCTCCAAACACGGCGAGTGGAGTTTAGACCAAAAAGCTCTATTTTTGTCTCATCAGACAACATGACCTTCTCCCATTCCTCCTCTGGATCATCCAGATGGTAATAGGCAAACTTCAGACGGGCCTGGACTTGCGCTGGCTTGAGCAGGGGGACCTTGCGTGCGCTGCAGGATTTTAATCCATGACGGCGTAGTGTGTTACTAATGGTTTTCTTTGAGACTGTAGTCCCAGCTCTCTTCAGGTCATTGACCAGGTCCTGCCATGTAGTTCTGGGCTGATCCCTCACCTTCCTCATGATCATTGAATCCCCACAAGGTGAGATCTTGCATGGAGCCCCAGACCGAGGGTGATTGACCGTCATCTTGAACTTCTTCCATTTTCTAATAATTGCGCCAACAGTTGTTGCCTTCTCACCAAGCTGCTTGCTTATTGTCCTGTAGCCCATCCCAGCCTTGTGCAGGTCTACAATTTTATCCCTGATGTCCTTACACAGATCTCTGGTCTTGGCCATTGTGGAGAGGTTGGAGTCTGTCTGATTGAGTGTGTGGACAGGTGTCTTTTATACAGGTAACGAGTTCAAACAGGTGCAGTTAATACAGGTAATGAGTGGAGAACAGGAGAGCTTCTTAAAGAAAAACTAACAGGTCTGTGAGAGCCGGAATTCTTACTGGTTGGTAGGTGATCAAATACTTATGTCATGCAATAAAATGCAAATTAATTACTTAAAAATCATACAATGTGATTTTCTGGATTTTGTTTTAGATTCCGTCTCTCACAGTTGAAGTGTACCTATGATAAAAATTACAGACCTCTACATGCTTTGTAAGTAGGAAAACCTGCAAAATCGGTAGTGTATCAAATACTTGTTCTCCCCACTGTATGTGTGTATGTATGTGTATGTATGCATGTATGTATGTGTGTATATGTATGTGTGTATGTGTGTATATGTATATGTATGTATGTACAGTGAGTGAAAAAAGTATTTGATCCCCTGCTGATTTTGTACGTTTGCCCACTGACAAAGACATGATCAGTCTATAATTTTAATGGTAGGTTTATTTGAACAGTGAGAGACAAAATAACAACAAAAAAATCCAGAAAAACGCATGTCGAAAATGTTATAAATTGATTTGCATTTTAATGAGGGAAATAAGTATTTGACCCCTCTGCAAAACATAACTTAGTACTTGGGGGCAAAACCCTTGTTGGCAATCACAGAGGTCAGACGTTTCTTGTAGTTGGCCACCAGATTTGCACACATCTCAGGAAGGATTTTGTTCCACTCCTCTTTGCAGATCTTCTCCAAGTCATTAAGGTTTCGAGGCTGACGTTTGGCAACTCGAACCTTCAGCTCCCTCCACAGATTTTCTATGGGATTAAGGTCTGGAGACTGGCTAGGCCACTCCAGGACCTTAACATGCTTCTTCTTGAGCCACTCCTTTGTTGCCTTGGCCGTGTGTTTTGGGTCATTGTCATGCTGGAATACCCATCCACGACCCATTTGCAATGCCCTGGCTGAGGGAAGGAGGTTCTCACCCAAGATTTGACGGTACATGGCCCGGTCCATCGTTCCTTTGATGCGGTGAAGTTGTCCTGTCCATTAGCAGAAAAATACCCCCAAAGCATAATGTTTCCACCTCCATGTTTGACGGTGGGGATGGTGTTCTTGGGGTCATAGGCAGCATTCCTCCTCCTCCAAACACGGCGAGTTGAGTTGATGCCAAAGAGCTCGATTTTGGTCTCATCTGACCACAACATTTTCACCCAGTTCTCCTCTGAATCATTCAGATGTTCATTGGCAAACTTCAGACGGGCCTGTATATGTGCTTTCTTGAGCAGGGGGACCTTGCGGGCGCTGTAGGATTTCAGTTCTTCACAGCGTAGTGTGTTACCAATTGTTTTCTTGGTGACATTTACATTTTAGTCATTTAGCAGACGCTCTTATCCAGAGCGACTTACAGTTAGTGAATACATATTCAAATTTTTTTTTTTATACTGGCCCCCCGTGGGAATCGAACCCACAACCCTGGCGTTGCAAACGCCATGCTCTATCAACTGAGCTACATCCCGGCCGGCCATTCCCTCCCCTACCCTGGACAACGCTGGGCCAATTGTGCGCCGCCCATGAGTCTCCCGGTCGCGGCCGGCTGCGACAGAGCCTGGATACGAACCAGGATCTCTAGTGGCACAGTTAGCGCTGCGATGCAGTGCCTTAGACCACTGCGCCACTCAGGAGCCCATGGTCCCAGCTGCCTTGAGATCATTGACAAGATTCTCCCGTGTAGTTCTGGGCTGATTCCTCACCGTTCTCATGATCATTGCAACTCCAATGATGAGTTGCAATGGTGAGATCTTGCATGGAGCCCCAGGCCGAGGGAGATTGACAGTTCTTTTGTGTTTCTTCCATTTGCGAATAATCGCACCAACTGTTGTCACCTTCTCACCAAGCTGCTTGGCAATGGTCTTGTAGCCCATTCCAGCCTTGTGTAGGTCTACAATCTTGTCCCTGACATCCTTGGAGAGCTCTTTAGTCTTGGCCATGGTGGAGAGTTTGGAATCTGATTGATTGATTGCTTCTGTGGACAGGTGTCTTTTATACAGGTAACAAACTGAGATTAGGAGCACTCCCTTTAAGAGTGTGCTCCTAATCTCAGCTCGTTACCTGTATAAAAGACACCTGGGAGCCAGAAATATTTCTGATTGAGAGTGGGTCAAATACTTATTTCCCTCATTAAAATGCAAATCAATTTATAACATTTTTGACATGCGTTTATCTGGATTTTTTTGTTGTTATTCTGTCTCTCACTGTTCAAATAAACCTACCATTAAAATTATAGACTGATCATTTCTTTGTCAGTGGGCAAACGTACAAAATCAGCAGGGGATCAAATACTTTTTTCCCTCACTGTATGTATATGTATATATGTATATATATGAATATATATATTTGCGAGGGAAAAAAAACTAATGGGGGATTGAAAGTGATGCAGACAATTACATTGATGGAAGTTACAATCTATTTGCAATATTAAAGCTGATCTACCCCCTAAAAAAAAAAGAAACACAAAAAATATATATATATAAACCTCCCTGGTCTTGAATCTGTGTTTGAAATTCACTGCTCGACTGAGGGACCTTACAGATAATTGTATGTGTGGTGTACAGAGATTAGTTAGTCATTCAAAAATCATGTTAAAAATCATTATTGCACACAGAAAGAGTCCATGTAAGCACATTTTCCTCATGAACTTATTTAGGCTTGGCATAACAAAGGGGTTGAGACTTATTGATTCAAGACATTTAAGCTTTTCCTTTTTTATTAATTAGTTTAAAAAAATCTAAAACGTAATTCTACTTTGACATTATAGGGTATTATGTGTAGGTCAGTGACACAAAATCTCAATTTAATCAATGTTAAATGCAGGCTGTAACATAACAATACGTGGAAAAAGTTAAGGGTTGTGAATACTTTCTGAAGGCACTGTATATATAGTTTTTTGACAAACAACCATTTTATAGAGCCATGGCTAGGTTTCCTGTTTGCATTGCAGTGTGTGTGTGTTTGGTAAACCCTTCATTATAACCTGTCCTGCTGCATATGCTTAAAAGCCAGCCTGAGCCAACAGACTAGGGGGTTTGCATTGCAGTGTCTGTGTTTGCATTGCCAAGCATCCATTCCAATCAGCGCTTGGCAAAAAGCAACCATGTTTTCTATCCCTCTATTTTTAAACCAAGCTCAGAGTCTCGTAAATGTCCTCCAGATGTAGCTTGGAAATTCCGGTAAAGTGACGAGCAGTGAGCAGCGGTATTTACTACCCGAGTGTGTTAATCAATCGCAGCTCGTCTTCGACAACTCTCTGGGAGCGAAGCGTTTGTCATGTCATCAAACACACACACACACTTTTATCATCTCCTGGAACATTAATGAGAAAGCTGTCGGAGCCCTCACAAAAAAACCAAACAAAAAAACAACGTATCTCCCACCCTTGGCCGTGTACGGCTGCTGCCTGCTAGGGCAGGGAATTGCTAGGGACCTCACGACATTATCAATATAATTAGGTGCCGATACAATATGTATTGCGATTCTATATGCATTGCGATTTGATCCTGTGATTTTTTAACGATTTGATGTTCCAAACATATTGCTCACCATACAGTGCACTCGGAAAGTATTCAGACATCTTGACTTTTTCCACATTTTGTTACGTTACAGCCTTATTCTAAAATTTATTGAAAAAAAAAAAAAATGTCCTTCATCAACCTACACACAATACCCCATAATGACAAAGCAAAAACAGGTGTTTAGACATTTTTGCAAAAATAAAATAAAAACTAAGGAAATTTCACATTTACATAAGTATTTGACAGTGATTCCAGCCTCGAGTCTTCTTCGGTATGACGCTACAAGCTTGGCACACCTGTATTTGGAGAGTTTCTTCCATTCTTCTCTGAAGATCCTCTCAAGCTCTGTCAGGTTGGATGGGGAGCGTCGCTGTATAGCTATTTTCAGGTCTCGCCAGAGACATTCAAAATCGGGTTCAAGTCCGGGCTCTTGCTGGGCCACTCAAGGACATTCAGAAACTTGTCCCGAAGCCACTCCTGCGTTTTCTTGGCTGTGTGCTTAGGGTCGTTGTCCTGTTGGAAGGTGAACCTTCGCCCCAGTCTTTGGTCCTGAGCGCTCTGAAGCATTTTTTCATCAAGGATCTCTCTGTACTTTGCTCCTTTCATCGTTCCTTCGATCCTGACTAGTCTCCCAGTCCCTGCCGCTGAAAAACATCCCCACAGCATGATTCTGCCACCACCATGCTTCACCGTAGGGATGGTGCCAGGTTCCTCCAGACATGACGCTTGGCATTCAGGCCAAATAGTTCAATCTTGGTTTAATCAGAGAACCAGATAACCTTATTTTTCATGGTCTGAGAGTCCTTTAGGTGCCTTTTGGCAAACTCCAAGCGGGCTGTCATGTGCCTTTAACTGAGGAGTGGCTTTCGTCTGGCCACTCTTCCATAAAGGCCTGACTGGTGGAGTGCTGCAGAGATGGTTGTCCTTCTGGAAGGTTCTTCCATCTCCACAGAGGAACTCTGGAGCTCTGTCTTAGTGACCATCGGGTTCTTGGTCACCTCCCTGACTAAGGCCCTTCTCCCCCGATTGTGCATCGACACCAGGGGAGCAAATTTCACTTGTCCCCCCCACATTCTGAAATTGCATTTTAGCCACCCCCCCAGTTTTATCATTTGAATGTTATACAAAACGAGGCAACGGTGTGCTTTAGGACCATGGGGACGCCTCCGAGCGGTCGAGGTGGCTGTTTGGAGTGTTTATCCGACTGGATTAAAAAAATAAAGTCCCCCCCCACTTCTAAAACCAAAGTTGCGCCCCTGCTCGACACAATCCTGTCTCGGAGCTCTACCAACCTCATGGTTTGGTTTTTGCTCTGACATACACTGTCAACAGTGGGACCTTACATAGACAGGTGTGTGCCTTTCCAAATCAAGTCCAATCAATTAACTGTACCAAGGTGGACTCCAATCAAGTGGTAGAAACAACTCAAGGATGATCAATGGAAACAGGATGCACCTGAGCTCAATTTCGAGTCTCATAGCAAAGGGTCTGAATACTTATGTAAATAAGGTATGTTTTGTATTTTTTAAATACATTTGCTTACATTTCTAAAAACCAGTTTTCGCTTTGTCATTATGGGGTATTGTGTGTAGATTGATGAGGAAAATGTTTTATTGTATCCATTTTAGAATAAGGCTGTAACATAACAAGATCTGGAAAATGTCAAGGGCTCTGAATACTTTCCGAATGCACTGCTGCAGAGGGACGAGAGAGTTGGCACTATGCATTGGGGCAGGTAGCGTTCTCCTGGCATCTGCCAAACCCAGATTAATTAGTCGGACTGCCAGATGGTAAAGCGTGATCCAGAGAACGCGATTCCACTGCTCCAGAGTCTAATGGCGGTGAGCTTTACACCACTCCAGCCGACACTTGGCATTGCACATGGTAAACTTAGGCTTGTGTGCGGCTGCTCGGCCATGGAAACCCATTTCAGGAAGCTGCCAACGAACAGTTATTGTGCTGACGTTGCTTCCAAAGGAAGTTTGTAACTCGGTAGTGAGTGTTGCAACAGAGGACAGACGATTTTTACGTGCTACAGCACTCGGCGGTCCCGTTCTGTGAGCTTGTTTGGTCTACCACTTCACGCCTGAGCCATTGTTGCTCCTAGACGTTTCCACTTCACAATAATAGCACTTACAGTTGACCGGGGCAGCTCTAGCAGGGCAGAAATTTGACAAACTGACTTGTTGGAAAGCTGAGATCCTATAACGGTGCCCTGTTGCAAGTCACTGAGCTCTTCAATAAGGCCATTCTACTGCCAATGTTTGTCTATGGAGATTGCATGGCTGTGCGCTCAATTTTATACACCTGTCAGCAACGGGTGTGGCTGAAATAGCAGAATCCACTCATGTGAAGCCTCGTAAACATGAGACTACGCCGTAAATAAACCGATAAACAAACAGCGGAGAGAGACGGTTCCTGCCGCTGCCGTCATGCGGTTTTACTCTTATGAAAACGTCCTGTTTAATGAATTAATCTCAGCCGGTAATTTGGCAGTGCGCCCAATGGAGACGGCAAAGGTAACGGTTTTATCCCCTCCTAGTCGTTGAAGTCTTTCCCAAATGGCCACCAAGGACATATTGACAGACAGCTGATTTAAAAGTGTGATTTAAAGTTCGCAATCACATTCAGAAGGAAACTTCTACGGAGCAATCAGTCACACACACACCACACGCAAACAAGTCATTTTACTTCAGCCTTCCCGCGGGGCTCATAACTGCCCGTGGTCGCTCCACATAAAAGCTATTAAAACTAATATAAACCTTAACGGCAAGACTCAAGGTGTCTGTTGATGGCTGATGCTGTGATAACTGTACCTCTGTGCAGTGGTGGTGATACAGACGCTGAAATGCCAGTGCAGTAGACCACATTGCCAGGCCACAGTGTGTGTGCATTCGTGTGTCAAGACTCAAGCTCCCGGCTCATGGTGTGATAACCTAAGCCTGTGCGGTGCTGTCTGTTTCCAGGCCTGACATACACAGTTAAAATGGCTTCCATTGTTTGGGACCAATGGTTGTAATCATTGGTTTCCCTAGATTGGGAACTCTGGTAAACATTAGCTTCCAGTCTACACTCTGGCACAGCTGCCCAGCAACCACATCCTGCTCTCAACTGGTACCACAGTTGTCTGTATGTGGTATGTTTCTCTCACACAATCTCTCTCACACAACATGGTTGAGGTGGTGGGTGTGTTTTATTGTCACATACACAGGGTAAAACCAAGACCCCCTGAACCCCCCAGTCACAGAAAAAAGAAGGAATAGGTGAGAGAGAAAAGAAATGAACGGATGGAGGAAGGACATCACCTTCATTTAAATGCATGGATTGAATTCCCATCAGAAAGACAAAAAAGAGAGATAGAGGAAAGGAAACAAGGGATCTTTGAACTGAAGGAGCAGATGTGACACTAGACCGACCGCACATTCTGTCTGCCTTTCATTTTACCCCTCTATCCTTCCTTCCCCCGCTCCATCCGCTGATGGAACTGTGTTGTTTTCCACAGGTCAGTGATCTGGTTCCATTTTGGTCCCTAGACCCCATATGCTAGCTCCTATTCCCCAGCCTAAGCCTCCTACTCCCTAGCATAGGCCTCCTACTACTCCCTAGACCAGGGATGGGCCAGCCCTGAAGGCAGGGTTAAGACAGGGACACCCCCATACCTCCACTAATCACTAAAATTATTATTGTCGATCAACAATGACAAGCCACCAGGGATGGATGGAACATTACTGAGGATAATAGCGGACGATATTGCCACATCTTCAATTTAAACCTACTAGAAAGTGTGTGCCCTCAGGCCTGGAGGGAAGCAAAAGTTATTCCCCTACCTAAGAATAGTAAAGCCCCTTTAACTGGCTCAAATAGCCGACCAATCACCCTGTTACCAACCCTTAGTAAACTTTTGGGAAAACATTTGTTGGACCAGATAAAATGCTATTTTACAGACTTTCAGCACACTTATAGGGAAGGACATTCAACAAGCACAGCATTACGCAAATGACTGACGATTGGCTGAGAGAAATTGATGATAAAAAGACTGTGGGGGCTTCTTTGTTAGACTTCAGTGCGGCTTTTGACATTATCGCTCATAGTCTGTTGCTGGAAAAACGTATGTGTTATGGCTTTACACCCCCTGCTATATTGTGGATAAAGAGTTACCTGTCTAACAGAACACAGAGGGTGTTCTTTAATGGAAGCCTTTCCAACAAAATCCAGGTAGAATCAGGAATTCCCCAGGGCAGCTGTCTAGGCCCCATTACTTTTTTCAATCTTTACTAACGACATGCCACTGGCTTTGAGTAAAGCCAGTGTGTCTATGTATGCGGATGTCAACACTATACACGTCAGCTACCACAGCGACTGAAATGCCAGCAACACTTAACAAAGAGCTGCAGTTCGTTTCAGAATGGGTGGCAAGGAATAAGTTAGTCCTAAATATTTCAAAAACTAAAAGCATTGTATTTGGGACAAATCATTTACTAAACCCTAAACCTCAACTAAATCTTGTAATGAATAATGTGGAAATTGAGCAAGTTGAGGAGACTAAATTGCTTGGAGTAACCCTGGATTGTAAACTCTCATGGTCAAAACATATTGATACAACAGTAGCTAGGATGGGGAGAAGTCTGTCTATAATAAAGCACTGCTCTGCATTCTTAACAGCACTATCAACAAGGCAGGTCCTACAGACCCTAGGTTTGTCACACCTGGATTACTGTTCAGTCGTGTGGTCAGGTGCCACAAAGAGGGATTTAGGAAAATTGCAATTGGCTCAGAACAGGGCAGCACGGCTGGCCCTTGGATGTACACAGAGAGCTAACATTAATAATATGCATGGCAATCTCTCCTGGCTCAGAGTGGAGGAGAGATTGACTTCATCACTACTTGTATTTGTGAGAGGTATTGGCATGTTGAATGAACCGAGCTCTCTGTTTGAACTACTGGCACACAACTCGGACACCCATGCATACCCCACAAGACATGCCACCAGAGGTCTCTTCACAGTCCCCAAGTCAAGAACAGACTATGGGAGGCGCACAGTACTACATATAGCCATGACTACATGGAACTGTATTCCACATCAAGTAACTCATGCCAGCAGTAAAATTAAGATTTAAAAAACAGATAACAATACACCTTATAGAACTGCGGGGACTGTGAAACAACACACACATAGACACATGCATACAAACACACAATAACATACGCACTATTCACACATGTACACACGGATTTTGTGTTATAGATACAGTGGGGGAAAAAAAGTATTTAGTCAGCCACCAATTGTGCAAGTTCTCCCACTTAAAAAGATGAGAGAGGCCTGTAATTTCCATCATAGGTACACGTCAACTATGACAGACAAATTGAGGGGGAAAAAATCCAGCAAATCACATTGTAGGATTTTTAATGAATTTATTTGCAAATTATGGTGGAAAATAAGTATTTGGTCACCTACAAACAAGCAAGATTTCTGGCTCTCACAGACCTGTAACTTCTTCTTTAAGAGGCTCCTCTGTCCTCCACTCGTTACCTGTATTAATGGCACCTGTTTGAACTTGTTATCAGTATAAAAGACACCTGTCCACAACCTCAAACAGTCACACTCCAAACTCCACTATGGCCAAGACCAAAGAGCTGTCAAAGGACACCAGAAACAAAATTGTAGACCTGCACCAGGCTGGGAAGACTGCATCTGCAATAGGTAAGCAGCTTGGTTTGAAGAAATCAACTGTGTGAGCAATTATTAGGAAATGGAAGACATACAAGACCACTGATAATCTCCCTCGATCTGGGGCTCCACGCAAGATCTCACCCCGTGGGGTCAAAATGATCACAAGAACGGTGAGCAAAAATCCCAGAACCACACGGGGGGGACCTAGTGAATGACCTGCAGAGAGCTGGGACCAAAGTAACAAAGCCTACCATCAGTAACACACTACGCCGCCAGGGACTCAAATCCTGCAGTGCCAGACGTGTCCCCCTGCTTAAGCCAGTACATGTCCAGGCCCATCTGAAGTTTGCTAGAGTGCATTTGGATGATCCAGAAGAGGATTGGGGAGAATGTCATATGGTCAGATGAAACCAAAATAGAACTTTTTGGTAAAAACTCAACTCGTCGTGTTTGGAGGACAAAGAATGCTGAGTTGCATCCAAAGAACACCATACCTACTGTGAAGCATGGGGGTGGAAACATCATGCTTTGGGGCTGTTTTTCTGCAAAGGGACCAGGACGACTGATCCGTGTAAAGGAAAGAATGAATGGGGCCATGTATCGTGAGATTTTGAGTGAAAACCTCCTTCCATCAGCAAGGGCATTGAAGAAGAAACGTGGCTGGGTCTTTCAGCATGACAATGATCCCAAACACACCGCCCGGGCAATGAAGGAGTGGCTTCGTAAGAAGCATTTCAAGGTCCTGGAGTGGCCTAGCCAGTCTCCAGATCTCAACCCCATAGAAAATCTTTGGAGGGAGTTGAAAGTCTGTGTTGCCCAGCGACAGCCCCAAAACATCACTGCTCTAGAGGAGATCTGCATGGAGGAATGGGCCAAAATACCAGCAACAGTGTGTGAAAACCTTGTGAAGACTTACAGAAAATGTTTGACCTGTGTCATTGCCAACAAAGGGTATATAACAAAGTATTGAGAAACTTTTGTTATTGACCAAATACTTTTTTTCCACCATAATTTGCAAATAAATTCATTAAAACTCCTACAATGTGATTTTCTGGATTTTTTTTTCTCATTTTGTCTGTCATAGTTGATGTGTACCTATGATGAAAATTACAGGCCTCTCTCATCTTTTTAAGTGGGAGAACTTGCACAATTGGTGGCTGACTAAATACTTTTTTCCCCCACTGTATGTGGTAGTAGAGTAGAGGCCTGAGGGCACACACTTAATATGTTGTGAAATCTGTTATGAATGTATTGTAATGTTTTTAAAAGCTATAACAGGAATAAATACAAATACAAATCACCCTGCTTCTACTCCCTAGCCCCGAGTCTATCCCAACCAACCAACCCACTGCTGGTCCCCCTGGAGTAGTGTAGCGTGGCTGTCAGCAGCATATATACCAAAAGACCACGACACATTCCACACACACACACCCCTATCCAGAGTGAACGACAGGCTAGAAGGTGAGACAGGTGTCGACACTCTAGTACACATATACACAGACAATGACAAATATGTGTACATCGAAACTTGTTCACCCACACATACAGATTTAGTATCAAAATTGGACAATTTGAGTATTTGAGTGCGTTTGTCAGTATGATGAATTTGGCTCTAATGTTTCACCACCCATCACCCCCATTTCTCCAGTCATAACAGAGAGAGGAGTGTTTGACATTCTGATTAACCGGAAACATTAAACACACATCCGTGTTTTCACCACAGCCAGAACAGAACACACCAGGCTGACGACTGTTGGGCCTGTGCCCTCCCAAAGAAGAGGGGGTCAGGGAGTGTGTGTGTATATGTGGGGGTTGGGGGATGAGTTTTAGGTGAGGGATAGAGTTGTCTCCTTGGGGTGCTGACAACACACCCTGCTGTGTTAACTGTGGGGGCCATATGGGGCACACACACACACTTGTTGTCACGATACCCGAATTCTGACTTTGATACCAATACCAGGTTGAGTATGACGACACTCTACACCAGGGTTCTTCAATCCTGGTCCTGGAGGGCCGAAACACTTCTGTTTTTTATTTCTACCTGGTAGTTAATTGCACTCACCTGGTTTTCCCAGGTCTGAATTAGCCCCTGATTAGAAGGAGAGGATGAAAAACAGAGGTGTTTCGGCCCTCCAGGACCAGGATTGAAGAACCCTGCTCTACACCATCACGATATCATGGCAAAAAAAGGCATATTAGCCAATGTCACAGAATGGCACTTGATCCAGACAGATCTTGAGTTCAATATTATTACATTTGAAATGTTTGATGTCCATTTTTCAGACTGCCATGTATGCATTAATGAATCAATTATACAATCAATTTGACTTTGTTTTTACCAATCTAACTACATAATGGTAATCATGTATTTGAATGGTAAATCTCTGTTCATAAACTGGGTAAATCAAGACTTAGCCTAGGCCAATTCACAATAAAGGTGAATGCATATTCAATAGGACTGTGTGCATGCATTGAATTATTGAGCTTGTTTTGGCTGATTTCAAGAGGCTACAGATGAAAAACAATCCGTTTCCTTTCCATTTGGGACTTATTTTATTGTACTGATTAACAACATTTGCATAGAAGCAATCTCTTCTTTTATTAAAGTGCGTGCTGTCTCTTTAAGACCTAATGACTTCATTCACATACACACACAGTGAGAGAGACAGGAGAGAATAAGTTAATTAATAACGTTTTCGGCAATAAATGTGGTTTTTGGTGACAATCAGCTTTGAAATCAGCATATTTTGCAACTTAATTACAAACAAAGTACTAGGGTAGTGAATTGATGCTTGCTTTAGCTGTAAGCTAGCAAGTAAAGTTAGCCTACAAAGCTGGAAGCTACCGGTATCTTCTTGCGTTGTAAAGTGTTCTAGCCTGTAATGGACATTGTTTTGAGAACAGTAATTAACAGTTTCAACATTACTACATGCTGTTTTGCATTATTCAATTTATGTTAACTTATGCGCAGCATAAGTGGTGATGCAGCCCAGATTCCCAGTGAGTGCAGTGGTTCCTCAAGACAGGCTAGAGCTAGCAATGAGTAAGTGGAGCAGGCACAGCGCAATAAGGGGACATCGGCTGCTCTGATAGACAGATTTGATCCTCTCTCAATCAGTAGATGTCGTGAGAAACACTTGACAGAAGTACCGAAAGTAACTAAAATTCTAGTACCAAACCGTTTTTCAGGTTCTAGCATAGAAAAAGTACAGAAGTTTCGGTATACCGTGCAACACACACACACAGAGCTCTGGTCTTTAATGTTTGTCTTTTTTCCCACCTTTCTTTAACCAGGTAAGCCAGTTGAGAACAAGTTCTCATTTACAACTGCGACCTGGCCAAGATAAAGCAACTCTGAGGGTCTGGACGTTTAAATAAAATAACCCTGTCTTTAAACTAAAGCAGTCCCATCTGGACTCAACAGTCAGCAAATGACACCATTTGGTGTGTGTGACAGAGAGAGTGGTCAAAGTTTGACCATTTGTTGCTTGTGAGTGGTTTCTCTAAGAGTGTATGACCATTATGTTTCTTGGTAGTGGTCGTGACATAATTGCTAACGCTAGAGAGCGGTGTGAGTGTGTGTGTTCAGGCTGTGGTTATGCCGTCTGATACCTTTGATGGTGGAGATGACCTTGTCCAGGTGTTTGGTCTCGTTGCGGTCCGGTCGACAGCTGGGACTGATCTCCAAGGAGTAGTCAGGACCGTACTCTGTGAAGAACTGAAGTAAACAACAACATAAACAACCACAGTGTAGAACAGCTTTAAAACCAAAAACAACAAGACTTGGGTTCAAATGTAAGAAGTGGTGCGGGAAACAAACTAAACGAGAGAATAGTGCTAAATCAATGAGAAGAACTCGTCTAGGAACAGATTTGAAACCAAACACAACCAACTGCTGAGAGCGGAGAGTTAACGTGTAAGAACTGGTCCAGGAAATTAAAAACAAACAAACAAGAGAGAGATGCGTTAGCCACAGTGCAGAACTGGTCTAGGAAACAAATAACATCCACAAACAAGCATAGAGAGTTGTGAAGAACTGGTCTAGGAACAGATGCCAAACACTACTTTAAACCAAAACAAGGGAGTAAAGTTAACACGTTAACTTGTAAGAACTGGTTCAGGAAAGACAAACTTCAGGGAAAACATAGTGAGTTAACCACAACAGCGTCACGTTGAGGGAATTTTGCAAGTGAAAGACGTGATGAAGCAGCAAGAGATGATTTCATTTCAAAGCGATGCTATCTTGATGAGACGACAACCCCCCCCCCCGGAACTGTCACGTAAATCTGACATAGCGCTGGTAGAAAAAAAATCAATTGGAAAATTAACATTTCCCTGTAGGGATAATATTGATCAATTATGTTTCAATTAGCAATACATTATGTTGTCTCTATATGGGAACAACATAGGTACGCCAGGAGACATGGAGTGTACACACACACACTT
The DNA here is from genome assembly GCF_020615455.1 of Coregonus clupeaformis. Lineage (NCBI taxonomy): Eukaryota > Metazoa > Chordata > Actinopteri > Salmoniformes > Salmonidae > Coregonus > Coregonus clupeaformis. The sequence continues at coordinate 22,822,550 of NC_059199.1, read as the reverse complement.
TAACACAAGCTCACACACACTCCCACTCTGGCACAGCTGTGTGTGTATGTTCCTGCTCATTTGAAATACACTGGGTGCTTTGTCTTTGTCAAATAGCTGTTTTGGGGTTTCATAGTGGTTCAGTCAGAGTGTGTGTGTGTGTATCAGTGTGTTTGTTTCAGTGTGTGTGTGTGTGTTTACATTTGAGTAATTTAGCAGACCCTCGTGTGTGTGCGCGCACGTCTGTTCCCAATTACCCCCATTGAGTTTCTCTGGTACACCTCCCTCCAGTCCTGATGCAACTCAACATGCAAGGGATTACTAAAAACAGGAAACACACAGATGACCAATTTTCCCATGAACCTAACGCTCTCATAGTAGTACAGTCCTGTCTCCTGCTGTGTGTGTGTGTGTGTGTGTATATGTGTGTCTCCTGCTGTCAGGATATTTGGGTTGGAATGGAACTACAGTACTGAGATGAGGGGGGACTGGGGAGAGAAGGGGGAGGGATAGGGGGACAGAGATCAAGAGGAGGGAAACTAGAGAGGAAGAACTGGGGGAGACTGGAGCGGGGGGGGGGGGGGGTGGAGACAAGGAGGACAGGGATGGGGTGAGGTCAAGGAGGACAGAATAGGGGACTGACTGACAGTTTGGACTGGATCATAACCCACTGATATCGGAATAGGGGAAGGGGATTGAATGAGGGGGACAATAGACAGAAAAATAGGGTGACGAGAGACCAAAAAGATGGACAGAATGATTGGGTGAAGAGATACAAGTACAGCGGGGAAAACAAGTATTTAGTCAGCCAACAATTGTGCAAATTCTCCCACTTAAAAAGATGAGAGAGGCCTGTAATTTTCATCATAGGTACACGTCAACTATGACAGACAAATTGAGAAAAAAATATCCATAAAATCACATTGTAGGATTTTTAATGAATTTATTAGCAAATTATGGTGGAAAATAAGTATTTGGTCACCTACAAACAAGCAAGATTTCTGGCTCTCACAGACCTCCACTCGTTACCTGTATTAATGGCACCTGTTTGAACTTGTTATCAGTATAAAATACACCTGTCCACAACCTCAAACAGTCACACGCCAAACTCCACTGTGGCCAAGACCAAAGAGCTGTCAAAGGACACCAGAAACAAAATTGTATACCTGCACCAGGCTGGGAAGACTGAATCTGCAATAGGTAAGCAGCTTGGTTTGAATAAATCAACTGTGGGAGCAATTATTAGGAAATGGAAGACATACAAGACCACTGATAATCTCCCTCGATCTGGGGCTCCACGCAAGATCTCACCCCGTGGGGTCAAAATGATCACAAGAACGGTGAGCAAAAATCCCAGAACCACACGGGGGGACCTAGTGAATGACCTGCAGAGAGCTGGGACCAAAGTAACAAAGCCTACCATCAGTAACACACTACGCCACTAGGGACTCAAATCCTGCAGTGCCAGACGTGTCCCCCTGCTTAAGCCAGTATATGTCCAGGCCCGTCTGAAGTTTGCTAGAGTGCATTTGGATGATCCAGAAGAGGATTGGGAGAATGTCATATGGTCAGATGAAACCAAAATATAACTTTTTGGTAAAAACTCAACTCGTCGTGTTTGGAGGACAAAGAATGCTGAGTTGCATCCAAAGAACACCATACCTACTGTGAAGCATGGGGGTGGAAACATCATGCTTTGGGGCTGTTTTTCTGCAAAGGGACCAGGACGACTGATCCGTGTAAAGGAAAGAATGAATGGGGCCATGTATCGTGAGATTTTGAGTGAAAACCTCCTTCCATCAGCAAGGGCATTGAAGATGAAACGTGGCTGGGTCTTTCAGCATGACAATGATCCCAAACACACAGGAGGAATGGGCCAAAATACCAGCAACAGTGTGTGAAAACCTTGTGAAGACTTACAGAAAACGTTTGACCTGTGTCATTGCCAACAAAGGGTATATAACAAAGTATTGAGAAACTTTTGTTATTGACCAAATACTTATTTTCCACCATAATTTGCAAATAAATTCATAAAAAATCCTAAAAAGTGATTTTCTGGATTTTTTTTTCTCATTTTGTCTGTCATAGTTGACGTGTACCTATGATGAAAATTACAGGCCTCTCTCATCTTTTTAAGTGGGAGAACTTGCACAATTGGTGGCTGACTAAATACTTTTCCCCCCCACTGTATATAAGAAATGGGGATAGGGTAAGACGAAAGGGCTGAGAGCTCCATGTAGCTCAGTTGGTAGAGCATGGCGCTTGCAACGCCAGGGTTGTGGGTTCCTTTCCCACGGGGGGCCAGTATGAAAAATGTATGCACTCACTAACTGTAAGTCGCTCTGGATAAGAGCGTCTGCTAAGTGACTAAAATGTAAATGTAAGCTCAATCCCCATAGGCTCCATGTCAAAATACCCAACATGCTCAAATGTCATATCATAGCCCAGATAAATTTACCATAGTGTAACTAAATCCCCCACACAACACTCTCTTCCCTGTCTCTCTCCCAGTCTTTTTCTCTCTCTCCCCTTCTCCCTCTCCATCTTTCTCTCCTTCTGTCTGTGTTTGGTTGTTTGGAGAGAGACTAGCCTTGGCCAGAATAGAAAAGGAATCCAACCCTTGTTTATTGTTCCTGTTCTCCTCTACATCTCAGAAATGCCTACAACTCCAGATACATAGAGTCAATGTTGTGGAAAAAGCTCTGGGAAAACAAATCGATGAGTTCCTAATAAATGTCAACAGAGTCACATAGCGCACGTAGGCCCGTCTCTGATTCTCTGCAGTCCTACAACTGAGGTCTCTCCGTCTCTCATTCTCTGCAGTCCTACAACTGAGGTCTCTCCCTCTCTCATTCTCTGTAGTCCTACAACTGAAGTCTCTCCCTCTCTCATTCTCTGCAGTCCTACAACTGAGGTCTCTCCCTCTCTCATTCTCTGTAGTCCTACAACTGAAGTCTCTCCCTCTCTCATTCTCTGTAGTCCTACAACTGAGGTCTCTCCGTCTCTCATTCTCTGTAGTCCTACAACTGAGGTCTCTCCCTCTCCCTTACTCTCCCTCTCCGTCTCCATTTCCATCCCTTTCCTTCTCCCTCCTCCCCCTCTCTGCAGTCCTAAAACTAATGTTACGCTCTTCTTTGTAGCCACTATATCTCTCTCTCCCATTCTCTCTCTCACTGTCCATTCTAAATGACCCCCCCCCCCTTGTCTCTCTGTCCATCCATCCATCCCTCTCTCCGGTGACCTGGACTTCTACAGAAGATAATAAAACAGAACAATACAGTCAGTCACCAGGTCAGGGCCCACTGATCCTCTCATTGTCCTTGGCGGCACATCCCAAATGGCACCCCATTTTCTTTATAGTGCACTACATTTATGATGTACCTCTTCTGTTCTATTTAGAACTGACTGTCTCTCTCACACACACACTTCCCCATCCCAGCTCAGTTTTCCGGTGATTGAGGCCAGTATTCCGGAAGCCTAGTACTTCCCCACGGGCAGATGGAAGGGACACACGCCAGAGAGGACAGGAAGTACCAAGGCAGAAAACAGGAAGTACAGGGGCGGGACAGGCTAAGTCTATTGTACTTATCCTATGTTCAAATGTACATACTAGCATACTACTCAGAATGCATGCCCAATACATGGTTTAATACTAAGTAGTATGTTGTTAGTGTGGATATTGGAACACAGCCTATTTACTAGAGCAGGGTTCTCCAACCCCAGTTGTTACTAACCTGATTCAGCTTATCAAGCAGCTAACTATTAGAATCAGCTGCGCTGGATTTGGGTCGGAGTGGAAACCTACAAGACGGTAGCTCTCCAGGAACAGGGTTGGAGAGCGCTGTACTAGAGATTGAAAAACACTGGAAAAAATGTGTCTAAAAGCCATTCCTTCTACTTCTTTACCATCTCATTTATTTTCTACTGAACTCTGTTTTGGGTATCACAGAGGGGCCTTGGTCATACACAGTTCTCACTGCGGTGAGGCAGGGAGGGAGGGAGGGACAGAGGGTGAGAGGGAGGGGTGGAGGAGGGGAGTTTGAGTTCTGTGTTTGTTTTTGCACGGGGCTGTGCTGGGAATCACTCAGTGCAAATCTGAGAAAACAGACTAAAAAGAGAGAGAAAAAGAGAGAAAGGAAATAAAGATGTTGAATGGCTGGAGACAGACAGACCGGTTCCACACACACACACACACTGAGCTGGCCAAAAGCAGGCCAGGTTCAGGCCTACAGAACCACTCGAGTGGGTTGGGTCCAAAATAAACAGTTTCCTCAATCTAAGATAAGAACTGAACGTGAACAAACCCACAGGCTGTCTCCCAAATGGCACCCTATGGGATCTGGTCAAAAGTAGCGCACTACATATGGAATAGGGTGCCATTTAGGGAGAAACCCACAACTTTCAAAACCAACCGACTCAGCTAATCTAGACTAGATGATCTTTGACCCTGATGAGTATTTTTAGGTGTTAGAGATTCATTCAGACATTAGGACATTAGGGTTAGCAGACAATACAGGTCAACTAGCCTGGTCCCAGATCGGTTTGTGCTTTTGCCTATTCCATTGTCATTGTCAAGCCAAACATTGCATGACAATTCCATAAGGAGTTGGCAAAAGAGCAGAAACAGACGGGCACCCAGGCTATGGTCCCTGGGCTGTCTTGCCAACGCCAATGGTCATTGACTGATTATGTACTGAGTCCATGGGCATATAATAATAATAATAATAATAAATGCCATTTAGCAGACGCTTTTATCCAAAGCGACTTACAGTCATGCATGTATACATTTTACGAATGACCCCAGCGGGAATCGAATCCACGATCCGTGGCATTGCAAGCTCCATGCTCTACCGACAACCACACAGAACTTGGAGTTCCATCGAATATTTCTAAGCCCTTTCCTTCCTGTTATTTTTTTATTACTCTTCCTCCATTGATGAAGAGAGAATAGACTAGGGAGACGTCTGATATCTGACTCACCATGTATTCACAGTTAAGTCTTTATCGGGTCCGCTATCTCTTCTACGCTCTTCAACAACCACCCTTCCCACACTATCAGATATTAACTTTGCAGAACCTCCAGAGTCACCCCCAATGTCACTGTGTGTACGTCTCTCTCTCTGTGATGGTCTGAAAGGAGGCCCTTTTGTGTCCGGCCAATAGCCCCTAGCCCTTACTCCATTGTTCCAGGGGGGTTAGGGGCTATCCTTGCTGCCCAGAAAAGCTGCAGCCATTTGGGAAGGAGAGGGGGAGCTCTGGCCTCTCTCGGAGTCTCAGGTACAACAAAGTGCTTTTTGTTTTCCCTTCTCCTTAGAACCTTACTTTGCATGGTCATCGTGGATAAATACTCCTCTCTGGCACACACACACACACATAACGATGCTACTACAAATCTCTCTCTCTCTGGATTTCTTTCTCTCTCTCCTGCTCACCCTCTCCATCCTTTTCTCTTTCTCCCTCCCTCTCCGTCCCCCTCTACCTCGTCCTCTCTGGGCCACAGCAGGCCAGAGTTAAATAGTGTTTTGTTTGGGTGGAAGTGTAGACACACAATAACAAGAGGTAGCTGGCAGTGTAGAGTATGTGTTTGACGGAAAATGGGTACCACTCTTTGATGGCCAGAGCAAGAGGGTCAGAATAGGGGAGACTTATTTGTGTGGCTGTATGTGTGTTGTAGCAGCTGGTTAGACTTGTTTGAGGTGAGCCCTTCTTAATGAGGTTAAAGGTCACGTGATGTCACAGCCCGACATGGTGGAGGAGAAACAAGAGGTGCCTTTATCATGGCCCACACATACACACTACAGAAAGACCCTCTTTGTCTCAGGAGAGTAAGATAACTACCCCTCACTGTACATGGAAAACACAAATCTCTCCCTCGCTCTTTCTTTGTAGCTCTATCCCTCATTTGCTCTCTTTTTCTACTGATGTAATTATATGGGAATTCGCCAACCCTTCCGCCAAAAGAAACCAGTCTCCCCCCAGAATAAAACACACAAGGTCCTTCTAAGAAGACAAAAAAAAGATAAGGAGGGCAGAGAGAGATCGAGAGAAGCACAGAGACCCTCTCTGTCAGGTCTGGAGGGGACAGAGTGGTATTGTCCCCCCTTTCTCCTCTCCTACTCCCTCCATCCCTCCTGATTCACCTGGAAACAAACCCCTTTATTGAGGACCGGCGGCCATCTTTTATTAGAGGGAATGACTCAGCGAAGACTGACCGCAAGGTGTGTGTGTGTCTGTGTCTTTGTGTTTGTGCGTGCCTGTGTGAGGTGCTTTGTGTGTTTGGGGCTATGTATAGAGTTTGTGTTTACTCTTACCTCATGGTCAGGTATCTCAGAGGCCAGTGTTTGTCTCAGTACGGCCCCAGTCAGGTAGGTCCAACAACGGGCCGTATTGGCTAGGTTATACCCTCCTAGAGAGAGAGAGAGAAGAGATGGAGAGAGTGAGAAAGGAAAATAAGTGAGGAGGAGAGTGAAAGAGAAAGGCAGTATAGAGAGCGAGAAGGAGGGAGGAAAAAGAGAGGTATTGTAGTGAGTAAAAGGGCTTCATTGTACTGGTGTAATTAACAGCTATCATCTGGTACAGGGCTGAGGGGTCTGGAGCTGGGGTTTCAGATGTGTGTGTGTGTGTAGGTACGTTTGTGTGTGTCGATGTGTTTGTGTGTGCGCGCGTGCGTATATGCGTACGTGAGACCAGCCTCCTCCCAGCAGCAGTGTCGGTAGGTGCCAGTCTAGTACGTGGCGTAGACACTAGGCTGTGGTTTCTGACCGTGTGTATGGGGGTTTCCGTGAGGACAATTTTGGCACCGGACAAATGAACGGGAAGATTCTCATTTATTTGACATTTGAGAAATTTACATCCATATGCCTTGGGTGCGTAATCCATTAAGGCGTCCACCCACACAGCCAGGGATATTGGCCAAAAGATCCACATTTACGTGTCCTTAAAAACAGTCTATAACAAAAGACAAAAACACTATTCCTTGTTTTCGAAGTGTAGCATATGGAAAACTTTATAGCCTACTGTTTTATTGGTTTTTGCTTTCCTAAAACAATAATTGTCCACCTCACGGTTGAGCTGTTGGAGATTTGAGCACTAAATGGATCAGGGCATTGCATGCATAGGCCTATGCGCTTAGGCATCCACTGTATGATATGAATATTTTAAATATAAAAGGAAGAGAAGCTTAGGACTAGCCTCAGAGAGAGATCGAGATATGCCTGCAGCATGCTATGACACACATTTATTTATCCTGGTCAGATAGGCTACTGCGTCTGTTATACAGATATAGGCGTTTTAAAGTTTTAAAACTTTATTAAGTTAATATCAAAAGTAAGTCAAGAAATTGTTTATAGGGCAAAATACGAGCAGGATATTATATTGCGGCTAACACAACATTACAGTTGGAACTTAATTTGGCCAAAGAAAATGGCTCAACAGAATGAAACAAAACACTTGCGAACTGTCTTAAACCTTCACAAAAGTTTAACAGCCTATATTGCAACAATTACCAAGAAAGGCTAGTGCCTATTGTACCAAACAAATGACATCAATAGGCTAATGATATTTATTGTACAACAGGCCTACTTATAACCTATCTTAAACTACAGTGGGGAAAAAAAGTATTTAGTCAGCCACCAATTGCGCAAGTTCTCCCACTTAAAAAGATGAGAGAGGCCTGTAATTTTCTTCATAGGTACACGTCAACTATGACAGACAAATTGAGAAAAAATATCCAGAAAATCACATTGTAGGATTTTTAATGAATTTATTTGCAAATTATGGTGGAAAATAAGTATTTGGTCACCTATAAACAAGCAAGATTTCTGGCTCTCACAGACCTGTAACTTCTTCTTTAAGATGCTCCTCTGTCCTCCACTCGTTACCTGTATTAATGGCACCTGTTTGAACTTGTTATCAGTATAAAAGACACCTGTCCACAACCTCAAACAGTCACACTCCAAACTCCACTATGGCCAAGACCAAAGAGCTGTCAAAGGAAACCAGAAACAAAATTGTAGACCTGCACCAGGCTGGGAACACTGAATCTGCAATAGGTAAGCAGCTTGGTTTGAATATATCAACTGTGGGAGAAATTATTAGGAAATGGAAGACATACAAGACCACTGATAATCTCCCTCGATCTGGGGCTCCATGCAAGATCTCACCCCGTGGGGTCAAAATGATCACAAGAACGGTGAGCAAAAATCCCAGAACCACACGGGGGGACCTAGTGAATGACCTGCAGAGAGCTGGGACCAACGTAACAAAGCCTACCATCAGTAACACACTACGCCGCCAGGGACTCAAATCCTGCAGTGCCAGACGTGTCCCCCTGCTTAAGCCAGTACATGTCCAGGCCCGTCTGAAGTTTGCTAGAGTGCATTTGGATGATCCAGAAGAGGATTGGGAGAATGTCAGATGAAACCAAAATAGAACTTTTTGGTACAAACTCAACTCGTCGTGTTTGGAGGACAAAGAATGCTGAGTTGCATCCAAAGAACACCATACCTACTGTGAAGCATGGGGGTGGAAACATCATGCTTTGGGGCTGTTTTTCTGCAAAGGGACCAGGATGACTGATCCGTGTAAAGGAAAGAATGAATGGGGCCATGTATCGTGAGATTTTGAGTGAAAACCTCCTTCCATCAGCAAGGGCATTGAAGATGAAACGTGGCTGGGTCTTTCAGCATGACAATGATCCCAAACACACCGCCCGGGCAACGAAGGAGTGGCTTCGTAAGAAGCATTTCAAGGTCCTGGAGTGGCCTAGCCAGTCTCCAGATCTCAAACCCATAGAAAATCTTTGGAGGGAGTTGTAAGTCCGTGTTGCCCAGCGACAGCCCCAAAACATCACTGATCTAGAGGAGATCTGCATGGAGGAATGGGCCAAAATACCAGCAACAGTGTGTGAAAACCTTATGAAGACTTACAGAAAATGTTTGACCTGTGTCAGTGCCAACAAAGGGTATATAACAAAGTATTGAGAAACTTTTGTTATTGACCAAATACTTATTTTCCACCATAATTTGCAAATAAATTCATTAAAAATCCTACAATGTGATTTTCTGGATTTTTTTTCTCATTTTGTCTGTCATAGTTGACGTGTACCTATGATGAAAATTACAGGCCTCTCTCATCTTTTTAAGTGGGAGAACTTGCACAATTGGTGGCTGACTAAATACTTTTTTCCCCCACTGTAAATATGGAGCACACAATTAAAAAAGAATCAAATCAAATGTTATTTGCCACATGCGCCAAATACAACAGGTGTAGGCATTACAGTGAAATGCTTACTTAGAAGCCCATAACCAACAATGCAGTTTAAGAAAAAAATTTTTTTTGCAAATAATTAAAGAGCAGCAGTAAAATAAAATAACAGTAGGGAGGTTATATACAGGGGGTACCGGTACAGAGTCAATGTGCGGGGGCACCGGTTAGTTGAGGTAAGTGAGGTAATATGTACATGTTGGTAGAGTTAAAGTGACTATGCATAAATAATAAACAGAGTAGCAGCAGCGTAAAAAAGGGGGTTGGGGTGGGGTGGGGCAATGCATTATTGGCCATGATTAGCTGTTCAGGAGTCTTATGGCTTGGGGGTAGAAGCTGTTAAGAAGCCTTTTGTACCTAGACTTGGCGCTCCGGTACCACTTGCCGTGCGGTAGCAGAGAGAACAGTCTACGACTAGGGTGACTGGAGTCTTTGATAATTATTAGGGCCTTCCTCTGACACCGCCTGGTATAGAGGTCCTGGATGGCAGGAAGCTTGGTCCCAGTGATGTACTTGGCCGTACGCACTACCCTCTGTAGTGCCTTGCGGTCGGGGGCTGAGCAGTTACCATACCAGGCGGTGATACAACCAGTCAGGATGCTCTCGATGGTGCAGCTGTATAACTTTGAGGATCTGAGGACCCATGCCAAATCTTTTCAGTCTCCTGAGGAGGAATAGGCTTTGTCGTGCCCTCTTCACGACTGTCTTGGTGTGTTTGGACCATGATAGTTTGTTGGTGATGTGGACACCAAGGAACTTGAAGCTCTCAACCTGCTCCACTACAGCCCCGTCGATGAGAATGGGGGCGTACTCAGTCCTCTTTTTTTTCCTGTAGTCCACAATCATCTCCTTTGTCTTGAGCACGTTGAGGGAGAGGTTGTTATCCTGGCACCACACGGCCAGGTCTCTGACCTCCTCCCAATAGGCTGTCTCATCATTGTCGGTGATCAGGCCTACCACTGCTGTGTCGTCGGCAAACTTAATGATGGTGTTGGAGTCGTGCCTGGCCATGCAGTCATGGGTGAACAGGGAGTACAGGAGGGGACTGAGCACACACCCCTGAGGGGCCCCCGTGTTGAGGATCAGCGTGGCAGATGTGTTGTTACCTACCCTTACCACCTGGGGGCGGCCCGTCAGGAAGTCCAGGATCCAGTTGCAGAGGGAGGTGTTTAGTCCCAGGGTCCTTAGCTTAGTGATGAGCTTTGAGGGCACTATGGTGTTGAACGCTGAGCTGTAGTCAATGAATAGCATTCTACCGTAGGTGTAACTCTTGTCCAGGTGGAAAAGGGCAGTGTGGAGTGCAATAAAGATTGCGTATGCAAATTGGAGTGGGTCTAGGGTTTCTGGGATAATGGTGTTGATATGAGCCATGACCAGCCTTTCAAAGCACTTAATGGATACAGACGTGAGTGCTATGGGTCAGTAGTCATTTAGGCAGGTTATCTTAGTGTTCTTGGGCACAGGGACTATGGTGGTCTGCTTGAAACATGTTGGTATTACAGACTCAGTCAGGGACATGTTGAAAATGTCAGTGAAGACACTTGCCAGTTGGTCAGCGCATGCTCAGAGTACACGTCCTGGTAATCCGTCTGGCCCTGCGGCCTTGTGAATGTTGAACTGCTTAAAAGTCTTACACACATCGGCTACAGAGAGCTTGATCACATAGTCATTCGGAACAGCTGATGCTCTCATGCATGCTTCAGTGTTGCTTGCCTCGAAGCTAGCATAGAAGTGATTTAGCTCGTCTGGTAGGCTTGTGTCACTGGGCAGCTCCCTTTGTAGTCTGTAATAGTTTGCAAGCCCTGCCACATCCGACGAGCGTCAGAGCCGGTGTAGTACGATTCAATCTTAGTCCTGTATTGACTCTTTGCCTGTTTGATGGCTCGTCGGAGGGCATAGCGGGATTTCTTATAAGCATCCGGGTTAGAGTCCTGCTCCTTGAAGGCGGCAGCTCTACCCTTTAGCTCAGTGTGGATGTTGCCTGTAATCCATGGCTTCTGGTTGGGGAATGTACGTACGGTCACTGTAGGGACGACGTCATCGATGCACTTATTGATGAAGCCAGTGACTGATGTGGTGTACTACTCAATGCTATTGGAAGAATCCCGGAATATATTCCAGCCTGTGCTAGCAAAACAGTCCTGTTGCTTAGCATCTGCGACATCTGACCACTTCCTTATTAACCGAGTCACTGGTGCTTCATCCAGAGGCAGCGCTCCTCTAGAGTTTTTTTCCCCTCTGGTTGCACATTTAACATGCCGGTAGAAATTAGGTAGAACGGATTTAAGTTTCCCTGCATTAAAGTCCCCGGCCACTAGGAGCGCTGCCTCTGGATGAGCGTTTTCCTGTTTACTTATGGCCTTATACAGCTCATTGAGTGCAATCTTAGTGCCTGCATCGGTTTGTGGTGGTAAATATACAGCTACGAAAAATATTGATGAAAACTCTCTTGGTAAATACTGTGGTCTACAGCTTATCATGAGATACTCTACCTCAGGCGAGCAAAACCTTGACACTTCCTTAGTATTAGATTTTATGCACCAGCTGTTGTTTACAAATATACACAGACCACCACCCCTTGTCATACCGGAGTCAGCCGTTCTATCCTGCCGAATGTAGCGTATATCCCGCCAGCTGTATCTTATCCATGTCGTCGTTCAGCCACGACTCGGTGAAACATAAAATATTACAGTTTTTAATGTCCCGTTGGTAGGATAACCGTAATCTTAGGTCGTCTAATTTATTTTCAAATGATTGAACATTGGCTAATAGGATTGATGGAAGAGGCAGATTTCTCGCTCGCCGTCGGATCCTTTCAAGGCACCCCGACCCACGTCCACGATATCTCTGTCTCTTTCTCATGCGAATGACGGGGATTTGGGCCTTGTCGGGTGTCTATAGGATATCCTTTGCGTCCAACTCGTTGAAAAAAAATCTTAGTCCAATACGAGGTGAGTAATCGCTGTCCTGATATCTAGAAGCTCTTTTTGGTCATAAGAGACGGTGGCAGAAATATTATGTACAGAATAAATTACAAATAATGCGAAAAAACACACATAATAGTACAATTGGTTAGAGGGCTGTAATATAGCCAACGAAAATGTCTCCACAAAATGAAACAAAACATATTTTGCACATTTAAAGAACTGGTTTGGATTAATAAATAGGCCTACAATAAAAATAATGGTATACAATAATAATGATAAAACAAATGTTTATAAATACGAAATAATGTCCACCTCACAGTTCAGCCTCCAATAATAATAATGGTATACAATAATAATAATAATGATAAAACAAATGTTTATAAACACGAAAAAATGTATAAAGTTCAAAAATTGCATCCTACCTGAATAGCGAGTTGCACAGTAGCCTGAAGTTGGCAGCGCCAACGTTCTTCTTATCTTTGTCCACTACAATATTAAAACTTGTCCCGTTGTAGGCTTTTCACTATAGGAATATTCTCTAACTTTCATTTTACTTTAATGAAAAAGGCTTCCATCATCACAGTCAACAGTAGCCCAAGGCTCCTCTCTCGTGCTCTCTCTCTCCTCAGTAGCATGAACATGGACGTAAGGCAGCGGGCAGGAGTGAGAAAATGGTGCTGAAGCCACCCTGCCTTGATGGCCGGCTACTATTTTATTCATCAGCTTTTCATTTATTTTAACGTCACAAAGCCGGCAATTACCAGCTAACAGAAACCCTGGTGTGAGTGTGTTGTCAGACCCACCTCCTCCCAGCAGCAGTGTGGGTAGGTTCCAGTCTAGTACATGGCGAAGACACTGGGCCACCCCTACAGGGGTCATGTTGAAGGAACACATGGGGTCCCCGGCCATGGTGTCAGCTCCCAGCTGCATCACTACTGCTTCCGGGTTAAACAACGCCTGCACTTCCTGCATCACACTATTGATGGACACAACAATCATCAAAACATTAGAGGTTAAAGATGAACACAACAATCATAATATTAGACGGTTACAGTTTTGACTATGTAGTGAACACAACAGATAATGTTTTCATTTGACTTTGAAAATGTTTGTTTCCATAGCATACATACATACATAACATGCAAGATCTACAAAGACGATATCACGGTTCTGCAACAAGAAAAACGTTTGCAGAGTATCAACAAAACTACTCAAATCAAATCAAATCAAATCAAATTTTATTGGTCACATGCGCCGAATACAACAAGTGCAGACATTACAGTGAAATGCTTACTTACAGCCCTTAACCAACAGTGCGTTTATTTTAAACAAAAAAAGTAAGAATAAAACAACAAAAAAAAAAAAAAAAAAAAAGTGTTGAGAAAAACAAAGAGCAGAAGTAAAATAAAGTGACAGTAGGGAGGCTATATATACAGGGGGGTAACGGTGCAGAGTCAATGTGCGGGGGCACCGGCTAGTTGAGGTAGTTGAGGTAATATGTACATGTGGGTAGAGTTAAAGTGACTATGCATAAATACTTAACAGAGTAGCAGCAGCGTAAAAGGATGGGGTGGGGGGCAGTGCAAATAGTCCGGGTAGCCATGATTAGCTGTTCAGGAGTCTTATGGCTTGTGGGTAGAAGCTGTTGAGAAGTCTTTTGGACCTAGACTTGGCACTCCGGTACCGCTTGCCGTGCGGTAGCAGAGAGAACAGTCTATGACTAGGGTGGCTGGAGTCTTTGACAATTTTGCGATTCTAGCTTATTATGTCTGTAAATGTCCGTTACTGAGAAAGCAGAGGACATGCAGCATGTCTCTGATGTTTCTGACAGTGTTAACCATTAAAAGATGAGATATGTATCGTATGTCATTACCTGGGTGAATAAACCTGGATGAATAAAAATGTACTAGCTTTAACAACCATGTACCTGGTGAAGACGTGGAAGTATCTGTCGTCTTTGATGCCGTCATCCAGAGGGACGTTGACAGCATACCATCTTCCTTTACCCATCCCTGTGTCACACAGGTCCCCTGTACCTACAACAGGATGGTAGGGTTACTATGACAGTGTGTGTGTGTATTATGTATCAATGTTTCTCAAATTCCAGTTCATGGACTATACCAATCTCTCAGATTGTTAGCTGATTTGACACTGATTTAGTTCTACAGTTTTAAGTTTTAATGCAAGCGGTCCCCCAATGAGGAAGGACCATAGTATACAAGTCCCTACAGGTAAAGGAAGTTTATGATGAAAAGGAGGGTGATATGTACATCCTAAACGTGAGCATACCAGTGCTAGGATAAACAATAATACTGAAATAAAAGAATGAGAGGCCCGCACACAGAAGATTGGAAGTTTGCCAACTGTAGTAGAACGGTCATTTGTACTGCATTAGGAGCCACCACTGACCTGGGAAGAATCCGGGGGAAAACTTGTGTAGAGACACAGTCATCACTTTGGAGGTAAAACTGAAGGCATCTTCCACACCTGAGAAACATTACATTATTCTCTAAAAACACACAATGATTTATTTCATTGACAAACCAAATAATTTAGCAACCTTGACAAAACATTTGTATCCACATACAGTACTCATTTGGTGAAAATATCTACACAATATTTACAATATCAACGCACATTTAGATGTGAGTTCGGGGAAAAGGGTGTGTGTGTGTACCGTCTCCATGATGCAGGTCCACATCCACATATAGAACTCTCTCGTATTTCTCTCTCAGCTTGAGAATCCCCAGCACAGCATCATTCACATAACAGAAGCCTGATGCCTCATCCCTGAACGAGAGAGAGAGGAAGAGACAGAGAGAATGAAAGTGAGAGGAGAGAGACAGAAAGACAGAAAATACTTAACACATTCTAGTCTTTTCAATGACTTAGAGGCCTTCTGTGTAGACCATCATATATGTCTAACATAATTCATTGTGTCCTCCTGTTAGGAATGGTTTGGTAACACATTCATCAACATGTGACCCTGGTCCTTGTCCGGTCACCATTCACACACAGTTCACTCTTACTTCTTGGCGTGGTGCCAGCCTCCTGCCCAGTTGATTGCCACCTCACCCCTCTTGTCCAGCAGGCACTGGGCGGCCGTCAGGGTGGCACCACCCACCGCTGCAGCATAGTCATATATACCCTCCACCACCGGGCAGTCATAACCTGGCGAAAGGAGAGGGGAAGGGAGGAGGGGTGGCGAGAGAGAGAGAGAGGCAAATGACAGACAGAAAAGTAGAAAAGTAAATAAGAAAAGACGAGAGTAAAGTAGAGGGGGAAAATGTGAGAGGGTGGATAAGTGAGTGTGACAAAGACAGAGAGAGAGAGAGAGAGGACCAGACAGAGGTGTTGAGGAGAAACAAAGGGAGGAAGAAGGAAGCAGAAGAGAAACAATAAAAAGGAAAGGTGGGGAAGGGAGGGATCGATGAAAAGACGGAGATAAGGTGAGATTAAGACGTTTTTATAATAGAAAGGTTGGCAGAAGAGGAGTGATAACCCATTAAATAACAACAGAAAGGGGTTGCATCTCTCCAGTCTCCCACCCACAGCCCTAGACTGTTGATAACATGCTGACCTAGGTTGAATCTCTCCTCGCCTCCCTCTCAAAACACATCAGATCTTCTGCTCCAATGGGCTTTGAGGAGACAAGGAGAGAGGACGCAGGGAATCAATACAATAAAGGAAATACAGTAGGAAGAAGGAATGTCAATCTGTCATTTATATATTTAAGCATAAATGGAGGTTTTCTAATGTAAATTCATTATGTAACCATATTAATGTGTTGCCAAAAACAGCCTTGTAAACCTTATGCCCGGTGGTGGGTCGTTTTTTTATCCAGAGTTAAAGCACCCTCTACTGCCAGCATAACACCATTGCATGAAAGTCCTCCCATTTCCCTCAGTCACTGATTTCAAGGTTTTACTGTTAACCTACAAACCATTACATGGACATGTTCCTACACATCTCTCCAATTTGGTCCTGCCATAAATACCTACACGTACACTACGGTCACAAGACACAAGCCTCCTTATAGAGCCCTAGAGTGGAGGTGTCATAATACCCATAAAACCTAGCGGTCAAACAGGGAAATGGTTCCAATCATTATTCCCATATGGGATTTTAGAAACACTTCAAATAAGGGATGTGTTTCGTATAGGCTTACCCTGGCGTGACGTTTTGATAACCATGTAAATCTCTCACGCTCGACCGACCGACCTCCCCACTCGACCTTGCGCTCTCTCCCCCCTCGACCTTGCGTTCTCTCCCCCCCTCGACCTTGCGTTCTCTCCCCCCCTCGACCTTGCGCTCTCCCCCCCTCGACCTTGCGCTCTCTCCCCCCCTCGACCTTGCGCTCTCTCCCCCCCTCGACCTTGCGCTCTCTCTCCCCCTCCCCCGACCTCTCATCCTCCCCCCGACCTCCCTCAATTCAATATACTTAATTGACATGGAAAGCAAACACATTGTCAAAGTAAAAATATAGCGACGATGGTCAAAAGACAGGAACATACTAGACGGTTTGTAATTAAGCAATAATTACACTCATATTAATAGCAATTACAACAATAATAAAGAATAGGCAAATATGAATAATCACACTATACTTCTCACTGGCTCTCTCAGGATCCCTCAGGATGTGGCAGGAGGCCACAAATTTGGCTGCTAAATACATATTGGTTTTTCACCAAGTACGTATTTAAGTTTGTCTTCATCATTTAGGTTTTCTAATTCTTTGTATTGTTTTATAATTTGGGGGAAGAATGTATTTCTTATGTACGAATATCGGTCACCTCTTCCTGGGGGCAGAATCAGCACAGCCTGTCCTCTCTGGGCAGTCAGGTTTGCCTGTGACGACCGGTCTCTATGGCCAGGCTGTGCTCACCGAGTCTGTACGTAGTTAGTTTTTTCCTCTGTTTTTTATCAGTCACAGTGTACTGTCTGTTTATCGCCAAATAACATTGAAGTTTACTTCGACTTTCTTGTGATTTCTTTCCAATAGGTGATATTTTTTTAATTTTGCTTTGTGATAATTACGCTGGGACAGATTTTCTGAGTGCTGTCCAGAGGCTTCGTTGGGTTGGTAGTGGTTAGTGAATTGAGCCTCAGGACCAGCTGGCTGAGCGGACTTTATGGTCACCTCTTGGATATTAAATCAGAAGAGGGAATTGGCCTAATTCTGCTCTGCATGCATTGTTTGGAGTTTTTCTCTGTACTCTAAGGACGCTCTTACAGAATTCAGCATGCAGGGTTTCAATTGGGTGTTTGTCCCATTTGTCAAATACTTGTTTTGTAAGAGGACCCCACACTTCGCTGCCATATAGTCCAATTGGTTCTATTATTGATTAGAATATTTTTAGCCAGATCCTAATTGGTACGTCTAATTTGAGAGATATTTTACTGGCATTGAAAGCCCTCCTTGCTTTCTATTTGTTCATTCACAGCCATGTTGATGTTCCCTGTGGAGTTGATTTTATCTCCCAAAAATGTGTAGGTGTGTGTCTCTTTTACAGTGCATTCAGAAAGTATTCAGACCCCTCGACTTTTTCCACATTATGTTACAGCCTTATTCTAAAATTGATTAAATTGTTTTTTTCCCCCTCATCCTTCTACACACAATACCCCATAATGACAAAGGAAAAACTGGTTTTTATCAATTTTTTGCAAATGTATAAAAAAACAAAAAAAAACATCACATTTACATACACTACCAGTCTAAAGTTTGGAAACACCTACTCATTCAAGGATTTATCTTTATTTTTACATTGTAGAATAATAGTGAAGACATCAAAACTATGAAATAACACATATGGAATCATGTAGTAACCAAAAAAAGTGTTAAACAAATTAAAATATATATTTTATACGTGAGATTCTTCAAATAGCCACCCTGCCTTGATGACAGCTTTGCAAACTCTTGGCTTCACCGTAGGGATGGTGCCAGGTTTCCTCCAGATGAGACGCTTGGCATTCAGGACAAAGAGTTCAATCTTGGTTTCATCAGACGAGAGAACCTTGTTTCTCATGCTCTGAGAGTCCTTTAGGTACCTTTTTGGCAAACTCCAAGCGGGCTGTCATGTGCCTTTTACTGAGGAGTGGCTTCTGTCTGGCCACTCTACCATAAAGGCCTGATTGGTGGAGGGCTGCAGAGATGGATGTCCTTCTGGAAGGTACTCCCATCTCCACAGAGGAACTCTGGATCTCTGTCAGAGTGACCATCGGGTTCTTGGTCACCTCCCTGACCAAGGTCCTTCTCCCCCGATTGCTCAGTTTGGCCAGCTCTAGGAAGAGTCTTGGTGGTTACAAACTTCTTCCATTTAAGAATGATTGAGGCCACGGTGTTCTTGGGGACGTTCAATGCTGTTCTTGGGGACCTTCAGTGCCTCGACACAATCCTGTCTCGGAGCTCTACGACCAATTCCTTCGACCTCATGGCTTGGTTTTTGCTCTGACATGCACTGTCAACTGTGGGACCTTATATAGACAGGTGTGTGCCTTTCCAAATCATGTACAATCAATTGAATTTACCACAGGTGAACTCCAATCAAGTTGTAGAAACATCTCAAGGATGATCAATGGAAAGGATGCACCTGAGCTCAACTGAGTCTCATAGCAAAGGGTCTGAATACTTATGTAAATAAGGTATATTTTCAATTTTTAATAAATTTGCAAAAAAATCTAAAAACCTGTTTTCGCTTTGTCATTATGGGGTATTGTGTGTAGATTGATAGGAAAACAATTTATTTAATCCATTTTAGAATAGGGCTGTAATGTAACAAAATGTGGAAAAAGTCAAGAGGTCTGAATACTTTCCGAATGCACTGTATATGAGTGGAGCCCAGTAAAAATTGATATCGGTTTCCCTGACATCTGAATCTTTTCTGGAATATCGTCATTTGTGTCTTTTTGTGATTGACTGTCTGGGCCCAGGTCTGACAGAACTGTTGCAGATGATCTAATTGTCGCTGTAACCCCTCTTTTATGGGGGACAGCAGCACCAGGTCATCTGCATACAGGAGGCATTTTATTTCTGTGTTGTTAAGAGTGAGACGGGGCTGTTGATTGTTCTAGCGTTTTTGCCAATTCATTAGTCTATATATTAAGAAGACTTGAGCTGAAATTGTTCTCCTGTTTCACTCCGTGCCCTTGGGAAAATAAATGTGTATGTTTATTTCCAATTTTGACTGCACATGTGTTATTTCTATATATTGATTTGAAGACATTTGTATGTTTTTCCACCCACCCACACCATTTTCAATTAATTAGAGAAAAATGCCTTAATGCCAAATTGAATCAAAGGTTTTTAAGAAATCCACAAAGCACAAGAAAATTTGTTTTGTTTCACGTTTATCAATTCGTGTGTGTAGGGTATAAATGTGATCTGATGTTCGATAATTTCATAGGAATCCCAATTTCACTTTTGCTCAGGATATTGTGTTCACTTAGAAAGTGCAGTAATCAGCGGTTCATGATGGTGCAGAATATTTTTACCAGGATGCTGTTGACACAAATGCCATGTTAATTGTTTGGATCAAATGTCTCCATTTAAAATGTCAGGGAAATAGCCTACACTCAAAACTTTGTTAAATACTTTGAGTAAGATAGTGCTAAATTTGTGGTCTGTGTATTTTATCATGTCGTTCAATATTCCATCAGTACCACAAGCTTTTCTGGGTCGCAGGGCCTGTATGTTTTCCGTTAGTTATTTTTGTGTTATTGGGGAATCCAACGGTTCTGGTTGTCTTTAATGGCCGATTCAAGAACTTGCAGTTTTTCATAGATTTCTTTTTGTTCCGAATTAATTTTAATATGTCTATATAGTTATTTTATTTGCGCAAGTTATTTATATTTATTTTGGGGGGCTTTTTCATTGTTGGACATAAAAAACTAAAAACATCAGGAAATCATCTCCAAGTGATTTTTATTTAAGACATCTGTTCCCAAGTATTCCCACGCATAATAGAGAGACACGCGATAGTATATAAATGTAAACAAGGTTTGAAATGATTATGTTTTAGTCAAACTATTTGACCATCCGCCCAAGAAAAATCGGCCCGCGGCTTAATGAAGTTGATGATCCCTGGTTTAGGGAGTTCCAATTTTCTAAATAGTTGTTGAATCAATGGATTCCTCAATTTAATTAAGTTGGTGTCTGATGTGTTGTTCTTTTTTGTTCTGAGAGTCTGTATTCTTTTAGGGTTGCCCAACACTGAAGGCCCAGATCCTAGCTGTCTGGTGCTCTCTCTCTCTCTCTCTCGCTCCCCCCCCTCTCTCTCTCTCGCTCCCCCCTCTCTCTCTCTCTCGCTCCCCCCCTCTCTCTCTCTCTCTCCCCCTCTCTCTCTCTCTCCCCCTCTCTCTCTCTCGACCCCCCTCTCTCTCTCGCTCCCCCTCTCTCCCCCCTCTCTCTCTCTCTCTCTCTCCCTCCCTCCCCCTCTCTCTCTCTCTCTCGACCCCCCCTCTCTCTCTCGCTCCCCCTCTCTCCCCCTCTCTCTCTCGCTCCCCCTCCCTCTCTCTCTCTCTCTCCCTCCCCCTCTCTCTCTCTCGACCCCCCCTCTCTCTTCGACCCCCCTCCCCCCTCTCTCCCCCCTCTCTCTCTCCCCCCTCTCTCTCTCTCTCTCCCTCCCCTCTCTCTCTCTCGCTCCCCCTCTCTCTCTCTCCCCCTCTCTCTCTCTCCCCCTCTCTCTCTCTCCCCCCTCTCTCCCCCTCTCTCTCCCCCTCTCTCGACCCCCCCTCTCTCTCTCTCTCGACCCCCCCTCTCTCTCTCTCGACCCCCCCCCTCTCTCTCTCTCGACCCCCCCCCTCTCTCTCTCTCGATCCCCCCTCACTCTCTCTCTCGACCCCCCTCACTCTCTCTCTCGACCCCCCTCACTCTCTCTCTCGACCCCCCTCACTCTCTCTCTCGACCCCCCTCACTCTCTCTCTCGACCCCCCTCACTCTCTCTCTCGACCCCCCCCCTCACTCCCCTCGACCCTTCTCTCTCGAACCCCCTCTCGAACCCCCTCTCGACCCCCCACACTCTCTCGCTCCCTCACTACCTCTCTCTCTCTCTCTCCCCCTTTTTCTCTCGACCCTCCCTCTCCCCCCGACCCCCTCTCTCTCCCCCGACCCCCTCTCTCTCTCGACCCCACCTCTTTCTTTCACTCTCTCTCGACCACCCTCTCTCTCCCTAGCTCCAGAGAGCCTGCTCTTCCCTCTCCTCTTACCCAGGCCAAAGTCCCCGGACTGGGGGTCATCGTTGTCTCCATCCTGGCTGATTTTGTGGAGGTGCTCCAGGTAGGCGTCTGTGTGGAACTTGGCCATCTCCTCAATGGTCGCAACACGGGGCTTCACAACACTGAAAGAATGAATGGAACATAGATACTGATGGACTGTTCTAGAGGTTTGTACTTAGTTACTTTACAGAGTTCTAATCCATATTGTTCGAGAACTGTAGAAAGAGCTCAGAATGTGGTACTGGCATTGGAGCAGGATGGTAACGTTAGCTAGCTAACTAGTTGGTTTATTCTAATCTAAAATAATAGCTATAACTTCTTAAACGTCCATATAATGTAGGTAAAACAAGCACCAAGCTCAGTTGGTTAAATAAAGGGAATGGTTTAGCTAACTAATGTTAGCTAGCTAACTAATGTTAGCTAGCCAACATAGACAGCGCACTAGCTCTGGTCCAGACGCATGCGTTCTGCACGCGAATATAATGCGCGTGGGCCAGCATTAGACTGGGGGTAAAAGTTGTGTGTTTCGTATTTTGGAGAAATGACACCAGTGCACTGCATTATACAGCTTACTGTTTGTCAGCACTCTACAGTCAAGTAAATCACTAAAACTTCCCCAGTGCGAGAGTGGAGGGCAAGTGAACAACGCCCTGCCAGAGTTAACTAGCTCATTCCCTTATTTTTGACAAGCATCTAACGTTAACTTACCCCATGTGTTGAAGTAAACCATAAGCTTCTATGAGTGAATGTACCATACTTGCCTAGGGAAACGGAATAAAAAAAAAATCGTTCAGTACTTGTAAATAATGACAAAAGTAATGCCTCTCTGGCGAGCATCCATAGCTAGCTATCATTTCCATTCAACTCACCCGGTTGGGGACTTTTGATAGCGAGTCGCATGTCTCGATGTATTGAGGACTATAGACATATACAACTTTGCGTTTGGAAGGAGAGTCATTGGAGTCTCCTTTACAACTCATTTATGTTAGTTAGTGTAGTTATGTGGATAAAACGCTTGAAATAAGTAAAAATGTGTACGAGACTAGTAGCTTGCGAGCTAATTTCTGCACAAATGCAGATGGTGTCCCACTATCAACATTCCCCGGACAAAACGGAAACCGTGCTACCCGGAACTTATGTTTCAATAAAAAGCTTAATTAAACCAAATATTATGGATATACTGACAAGATACATGTCTCTCCGCCCTAATAATGGGAGTTGTTGTAATAATAATAATAATAATATGCCATTTAGCAGACGCTTTTATCCAAAGCGACTTACAGTCATGCGTGCATACATTTTTGTGTATGGGTGGTCCCGGGGATCGAACCCACTACCTTGGCGTTACAAGCGCCGTGCTCTACCAGCTGAGCTACAGAGGACCACAAAAGGTGTTGTCCAACAAAGCGGTACGGCGGACTGTCTAGCTCCCGCCTATCCTTTCTTTGGAATGGTGGATACATCTCATTATTGTAATCTATTTTTAAATATTTGATAAGGTTTGTTGACGTCAACCGCCTGTATTCAATGAAGAGAGACGCTATGCTACTAGCCTCATACTATGAATAGACAATGCCGATATAAAGTGTTTTTTGTCGATGTCACGTGTCCTACTTATATCAGTACACACGTAGCAACTTAAGCATTACGAAACGTCTATTTGATCAAATAAACCTCACGTAGCAAATAAGCCATTAATTTTTTTGTTAATCAAATCCGGCACTCATTGATCTCCAGATAAAAACTGCTTGCTTGGTGGGCAAAACATCGCCACCTACTGGAGGGAGACAGAATTTCCGCCGAGTTGGGCCACTTCTAAACTAATATCATTTGAACTACTGAAACACGTATGGAAACATGTATTAGGCATCGGTAAGAGAGCCGTTCATTTGGCTACTAAATGTGCATACTGGTAGGCTTTTTGGTGATTGTCTAAAGATAAATTATGAGATGACAGTTGAGGGTACGACAGATTCGAAAAGATGGCGGAGGCGGATGATGAAGTGGATTGTGAATCTAATGGCGGTAGAATCAAGGAGGATTGGAGTATAGTTCAAAAGAATGGAAAAAGGAGCGAAGTAGGGTACAGTGCGGAGAATGTCCCTATATATCTTGTAGGAGTAAGGTTTGTTAATGAGGAGCAGCTTATCGAAATACCAATCTTGAAGAATCCTTTTGAGCTATCCAAACCGGTGGAGAGTGTGATGGGTAAAGTGAAGGATGTGAGGATCACGAGAGGCGGGTTTGTTTTGATTTTTTGTAGAAGGAACGTGTGTTGCGGATCTCCCGATTTGAAAAGTTTGACGTGGCGTGTGTCTCTTCGGAACAGGGCACCCCTCAAGGGGGTAATATCTGGCGTCTCGTGGGAAGTCGAGTTAAAGAGATGAAAAATATTCCAGGAGGGATTGATGCACGTTGGATGAATCGAGTGGTGAATGATGAAAAAGTTTAGAGTTTATCTGTTCTTTTGTTTTTTGATATGGAGTCTCTCCCTACTGAAGTGCAGTTGGGGTATATAAACTACAAAGTCAGAGCATTTATTCCAAGACCAATACAGTGTGATCACTGTAAAGCTTTTGGTCATGTGTCAAGGGTTTGCAGAAGGGAGAAACCTAGATGTCCAAGTTGTGGAAAATATCATTTAATGTGTTATAAAAGTGAAATGTTGCAATTGTGGTGGGAACCATAAAGCCACGTCTTTTGAATGCCCGACAAGGGTGAAAGAAAATGAGGTGGCCAAAGTTAGGGTTGTACAGAGCATTTCCTATGCAGCAGCGGTTAAAAGGGTTGAGGGTTTGAATGGTGCCCCTGAAGAGTCCATGGTGGTGGATAGGACTTCAATGCAAGCTGCAGGGGTTGCCTTTCACCAAGATGATCCTGACATTTTCAATGTTAAAAAGGTGGACTTTGGAGAAAAGATCTAGGAAGATTGAAATCATTGTGATTGCAGCGGAGCGGTTCCTGGGGCTGAAAGATTTCACAGCAAAGGAGTTACATGGAATATTAGCAAAAGCCTAGAGCCTGAGAAGGGAGATATGGAGAACTAAAAGAAGGAAGAAGTGGGAGTTTTGTTTGTTTTGTTAATGTACTATATATATCTTTTTTAGTAGGGTGGATTGTTAAAATCACTATTAAGTATGGATTTAGTTATTTTAATTAAATTTTTGGTTTCAAATCGTCCAGTTGGTGGCGGCAATACAACTTTTGGATGTAGTCCGCCATAAAACCCATAGAAGAAGAAGAAGAAACATGTATTAGTCTTTTTTTACTTGATCAAATATGCAAACTGTTAGGTAATATCAAATAGTATGGAACTTTTGGGAATCAATTCTCCCTACCGACCATAGATAGCTAATTTATATCATAGTTTAACGTTGCGTTCGCTGTCTGTTGTTCTATCTTGTAGAAAGAATAACATTTGAGGTATGTATCCATAATTTGATGTGGAAAATCTATAAATCATGTAGCCTATAAAATACATTCTGAACTACCAATTAGCTTATCTTTGTGTTTCTGAAGCATTTTTGTGCCCATTTCAATCAAACATAAATCAGTACCATTTAAACAAGTAACAGGTTTATTTCATTTAATGGTAGAAAAGTGAGCCTCTATAACCAGGTTTCCATCCAACCATTTCATGCAGATTAATTAGGCTTCCTGACGCATAAAAAAAGTCATGACCGGGCTGATGGAAACAAGATATGCCGGTACAATTTTATAATTTGTTCGTTCCACATGGTGGGATCTTTTTGTGTCTGTAAAATTAATGATGTGCAAATATTGATATAATAACCATAAAATAGAAGTAAACTTGTCAGGGGTGGAGTGTAGTGGGATGTGGAATCACACGCAGGACACAGAGATATAAATCCAAAGGTCTTTTAGTGAAGTCCGTAGTACACGCCAAACACGGCAACAGGCCACAGGCGAAAACAAACGCACACTAAACTGTACAAAGTAAGTGTGCACAACGTGCAGGACTCTCTATAACAACACGAAATAAGAGAGAACAAAATCCAGAGGACCAAACAACCACACGACAGTAGAACAATTACACAGAACACCTGACCTAACACAAGGGAACTAAATAGGGTGCCTAATGAGACTAAACACTAAACAGGTGTGACAAACAGACAAAACCAATCAAACATGAAACATCGAACGGTGGCAGCTAGTACTCCGGAGACGACGACCGCCGAAGCCTGCCCGAACAAGGAGAAGGGGCCGCCTCGGCCGAAACCGTGACAGTACCCCCCCCTTGACGCGCGGCTCCAGCCGTGCGCCGCCCCCGGCCTCGGGGACGACCAGGAGGACGCGGAGCAGGGCGCGCAGGATGACCACGATGGAATTCGGTCAGAAGGGACGGGTCCAGGATGTCCCTCCTCGGCACCCAGCACCGCTCCTCCGGGCCGTACCCCTCCCACTCCACGAGATATTGGAGACCCCCCATCCGGCGTCTCGAATCCAGGATGGCCCGAACCGTGTACGCCGGAGCCCCCTCGATGTCCAACGGGGGCGGAGGAGTCTCTTCTATCTCAAAGTCCTGGAGTGGACCAGCTACCACCGGCCTGAGGAGAGACACATGGAACGAGGGGTTAATATTTTTGTAATCAATGGGCAGTTGTAACCTGTAACACACCTCGTTCAACCTCCTCAGGACTTTAAAAGGCCCCACAAACTGCCGACCCAGCTTCCGGCAGGGCAGGCGGAGGGGCAGGTTTCTGGTTGAGAGCCAGACTCGATCTCCAGGTGCGTACACTGGCCCCTCACTGCGGTGGAGGTCGGCGCTCGTCTTCTGTCGACGGATGGCTCGCTGCAGATGGACGTGTGCAGCGTTCCACGTCTCCTCCGAGCACCGCACCCACTCATCCACAGCAGGGGCCTCGATCTGGCTCTCATGCCAAGGTGCCAGAACCGGCTGGTACCCTAACACACACTGGAAAGGGGTTAGTTTAGTGGAGGAGTGGCGGAGAGAGTTCTGTGCCATCTCGGCCCAGGGCACATATCTCGCCCACTCCTCCGGCCGGCCCTGACAATATGACCTCAGAAACCTACCCACATCCTGGTTGACACGTTCGACCTGCCCATTACTCTCCGGGTGGTAACCCGAGGTAAGGCTCACCGAAACCCCCAACCGTTCCATAAACGCTCTCCAGACTCTGGAGGTAAACTGGGGGCCTCGATCAGACACTATATCCTCGGGTACCCCGTAATGCCGGAAGACGTGAGTAAATAGAGCCTCAGCGGTCTGTAGGGCAGTAGGAAGACCCGGCATGGGAAGGAGACGACAGGCCTTCGAGAACCGATCCACAACGACCAGGATGGTGGTATTCCCCTGTGAGGAGGGAAGGTCGGTAACAAAATCCACCGAGAGGTGAGACCAGGGTCGTTGTGGAACGGGCAGGGGTTGTAATTTACCCCTGGGCAAGTGTCTGGGCGCCTTACACTGGGCACACACTGAGCAGGAGGAGACATAAATCCTCACATCCCTGGCTAACGTTGGCCAACAGTACTTTGTACTAAGGCAGTGCACTGTCCAGCCAATACCTGGATGTCCAGAGGAGGGTGACGTGTGAGCCCAATAAATAAGCCGATCCCGGACCTCGAGCGGGACGTACGTCCGACCCACCGGACACTGTGGAGGGCTAGGGTCGGTGCGTAATGCCCGCTCGATCTCCGCATCGACCTCCCATACCACCGGTGCAACCAGACAAGACTCAGGTAGTATGGGAGTGGGCTCCATGCACCTCTCCTCTGTGTCATACCGCCGAGACAGGGCATCTGCCTTCCCGTTCTGGGACCCAGGGATGTAAGTGATCTTAAACACAAACCGGGCGAGAAACATAGTCCATCGAGCCTGGCGAGGATTCAGTCTCCTAGCTGCCCGAATGTATTCCAGGTTACAGTGGTCAGTCAGAATGAGAAAAGGGTGTTGAGCCCCCTCAAGCCAATGCCTCCACACCTTTAGGGCCTGTACTACGGCTAACAGCTCCCTGTCCCCTACGTCATAATTCCCGCTCCGCCGGACTGAGCTTCTTAGAATAAAAGGCACAGGGGCGGAGTTTAGGTGGTGTGCCGGACCGTTGTGAAAGAACAGCCCCGATACCGGCTTCAGACGCGTCCCACCTCCACTTGGAATGGTAAGGTGGGATCCGGGTGCGCCAGCACTGGAGCCGAGGTAAACAGGTCCTTCAGTCTCCCAAAAGCCCTGTCCGCCTCAGCTGACCACCGCAAGCGCACAGGACCCCCTTCAGAAGGGACGTTATGGGAGCTGCCACCTGTCCAAAACCCAGGATAAACCTCCGGTAGTAATTCGCAAAACCCAAGAACTGCTGCACCTCTTTAACCGTGGTTGGGGTTTGCCAATTACGCACGGCAGACACACGGTCAACCTCCATCCTCACCCCTGACGCAGACAACTGATAACCCAAAAAGGAGACCGACTCCTGAAAGAACAGACATTTCTCGGCTTTGACATACAGGTCATGCTCCAACAATCTCCTCAATACCCTGCGCACCAGGGCTACATGCTCGGCCCGAGTAGAACTGTACACCAGAATATCGTCTATGTACACCACTACTCCCTGCGCCTGCATGTCCCGGAAAATCTCATCTACAAAAGATTGGAAGACTGATGGAGCATTCATTAACCCGTATGGCATGACGAGATACTCGTAATGACCGGAGGTAGTACTAAATGCTGTCTTCCACTCATCGCCCTCTCTAATGCGCACCAAGTTATAGGTCCAATTTTGTGAAGAACCGTGCCCCGTGTAAGGACTCCGTCATGGTCGCAATCAGCGGGAGTGGATAACTATATTTCACAGTCACCTGATTGAGACCGCGGTAATCAATACACGGACGCAAACCTCCATCCTTTTTCTTCACAAAAAAGAAGCTTGAGGACGCGGGAGAAGTGGAGGGCCGTATGTATCCCTGTCTCAGAGACTCGGCAATGTATGTCTCCATTGCCGCCTTCTCCTCCTGTGACAAAGGATACACATGGCTCCGCGGGAGCGCAGCTCCTGCCTGGAGGTCTATCGCACAATCCCCCTGTCTATGAGGCGGCAACCGTGCCGCTCTTGTCTTGCTAAACACGAGTGCCAAATCCTCATACTCAGGTGGAATGTGCAGTGCGGGCATCTGGTTCGGACTCTCCACCGAGGTCGCCCCTACGGAAACACCCAGACATAGCCCCTCACACTGAGCAGACCACCCTTTAAGAGCCTTCTCTCGCCACGAAATCGTAGGATCATGGGTAATCAACCAGGGAAGCCCCAGTACCACCGGATACGCAGGAGAGTCGATCAGATAGAGTTGAATCGTCTCCTCATGACCCCCCTGCGTCTTCATCCTAAGTGGCGCTGTGACCTCCCTAATCAACCCAGATCCCAACGGACGACTATCTAGGGCATGTACAGGGAAAGGATTATCAACCGGAAGGAGGGGAATCCCTAACTCAACACAGAATTTACGATCTACAAAATTCCCAGCTGCGCCTGAATCTACTAGCGCCTTATGCTGGGAACGAGGTGCAACCTGTGGAAAACAAACAGGTATAGTTATGTGTACGACAGAAAGCTCTGGGTAAGTGGGGCGCCTACTCACCTGGGAGGACTCCCCACTGTGTGGCCTGCCGTCTCCTCCACCAGGGGACCCTCCCCAGCACCTAGCCGCGGTGTGCCCTCCACGGCCACAGTTGGTGCAGGGGACGGCCCCCCTCGGGCTCCTTCTTCTCCCTCCTCTAGCGCCAGCACCTCCGAGCTCCATCGGGCTCGGCTCGGAGGCACTGGAGGGTGGAATGGGCGGCCCCCACCTGGGACGTCCGCGGGTAGCGAGCAGGGTGTCCAGCCGAATGGCCATGTCCACCAACTGGTCAAATGAGAGTGTAGTATCCCTGCACGCCAACTCTCTGCGGACGTCCTCCCGGTGGCTGCAACGAAAGTGGTCTATGAGGGCCCGCTCATTCCACCCTGCATCTGCCGCTAGAGTCCGGAACTCCAGCGCAAACTCTTGAGCGCTCCTCATCCCCTGCCGGAGGTAGAATAGACGCTCCCCCGCCGCCTTCCCCTCTGGTGGATGGTCGAAGACCGCACGGAAGCGGCGGGAGAACTCCGCATAGGTGATAGTGGCGGCGTCTATTCTCCTCCATTCGGCGTTGGCCCACTCCAACGCCTTGCCGGTGAGACAGGAGATGAGGGCGGAAACGCTCGTGTCCCGAGGGCGCCGGGTGTACGGTGGCAAGGTAGAGTTCCACTTGTAACAGGAACCCCTGACACCCGGCAGCGGTGCCGTCGTACGCCCTCGGGAGCGAGAGCCGAATCCCACTGGGTTCCGGTAGTTGTACGGGCGGGCTGACCGATGGTGATGGTGCGGTAGGTGGGGGGTGTGGGTACCCCGCTGGTCTCCCATCGATGGAGGGTGTTCATCACCCGGTCCAGGGCGTGCCCGATTTGGTTGATCCGATCTTCTTGACCACGAAGGCGCTCCTCCATGATCTCGGTGGGTGCGGGTGCTCCTGCTGATTCCATGAGATGGTGTGTAATTCTGTCAGGGGTGGAGTGTAGTGGGATGTGGAATCACACGCAGGACACAGAGATATAAATCCAAAGGTCTTTTAGTGAAGTCCGTAGTACACGCCAAACACGGCAACAGGCCACAGGCGAAAACAAACGCACACTAAACTGTACAAAGTAAGTGTGCACAACGTGCAGGACTCTCTATAACAACACGAAATAAGAGAGAACAAAATCCAGAGGACCAAACAACCACACGACAGTAGAACAATTACACAGAACACCTGACCTAACACAAGGGAACTAAATAGGGTGCCTAATGAGACTAAACACTAAACAGGTGTGACAAACAGACAAAACCAATCAAACATGAAACATCGAACGGTGGCAGCTAGTACTCCGGAGACGACGACCGCCGAAGCCTGCCCGAACAAGGAGAAGGGGCCGCCTCGGCCGAAACCGTGACAAAACTTGGAGTCAAGCGATGATATGTCACTACGACTCGGGAAACCATGCAGTTTAATAGGCTACCGATGAAATAAATTATGATGAACTTCACAGGGTGGTGAAAATGCACGTGATGAACTTGGTGCTCCTTTAAATATTGAGGGTCTTATTCTGTTGACATGATGAACAGTGCCTGGCTGCCGTTTGATAAATACAAACAATATTGCTCTTATCCATAATAATCTCATGCTATTTAAGCAACCGATTTTGTGACAAAACTATTGGTATTGTTGAAAATGCGATGGAAACACAAACCAGGTTTCCATCCAACATTTTTATGTAAGTAAAGTAGCCTACATGTCAGATAAAAAATGTAATGACAGGCCTGATGGAAACAGAACATTTTTCTGTAATGTTTCCAAATGTAAAAAAAAACAAAGTATGCTACACAAGGTGAGCTCTTTTTGTGTTGGTAAAATATATTATGCGAGAAATGTCGGTGGAAATGCTTTTATGCGCAAATATTGATAAATAAATCAATGTCTAGGGTCTTATTCTGGTTACATGATAATCGATGCTTGGCTGCCATTCGAAAAATAAAATAATATTTTGTTATGTAGTGATCACGAGAAATGTTTATTGTGATCTGGACAAAACGAGGGAATAATTGTTTTAATTAATTTGTCCTCTCTGGACTTTTGAAGTATTCTTGTATATATTTTTAATTAGTCTCATTTTTCAAATATAAAGAAAGAATAAATACAGAAAAGACAAATAGATATACAGTTGAAGTCGGAAGTTTACATACACTTAGGTTGGAGTCATTACAATTTGTTTTTCAACCACTCCACAAATTTCTTGTTAACAAACTATAGTTTTGGCAAGTCGGTTAGGACATCTACTTTGTGCATGACACAAGTAATTTTTCCAACAATTGTTTACAGATCGAATATTTCACTTATAATTCACTGTATCACAATTCCAGTGGGTCAGAAGTTTACATACACTAAGTTGACTGTGCCTTTAAACAGCTTGGAAAAATCCAGACAATGATGTCATAGCTTTAGAAGCTTCTGATGGGCTAATTGACATAATTTGAGTCAATTGGAGGTATACCTGTGGATGTATGTCAAGGCCTACCTTCAAACTCAGTGCCTCTTTGCTTGACATCATGGGAAAATCAAAATAAATCAGCCAAGACCTCAGAAAAACAATTGTAGACCTCCACAAGTCTGGTTCATCCTTGGGAGCAATTTCCAAATGCCTGAAGGTACCACGTTCATCTGTACAAACAATAGTACGCAAGTATAAACACCATGGGACCACGCAGCCGTCATACCGCTCAGGAAGGAGACACGTTCTGTCTCCTAGAGATGAACGTACTTTGGTGCGAAAAGTGCAAATCAATCCCAGAACAACAGCAAAGGACCTTGTGAAGATGTTGGAGGAAATAGGTACAAAAGTATCTATATCCACAGTAAAACAAGTCCTATATCGACATAACCTGAAAGGCCGCTCAGAAAGGAAGAAGCCACTGCTCCAAAACCGCCATTAAAAAGCCAGACTACGGTTTGCCACTGCACATGGGGACAAAGATCGTACTTTTTGAGAAATATCCTCTGGTCTGATTAAACAAAAATAGAACTGTTTGGCCATAATGACCATCGTTATGTTTGGAGGAAAAAGGGGGTAGGCTTGCAAGCCGAAGAACACCATCCCAACCGTGAAGCACGGGGGTGGCAGCATCATGCTGTGGGGGTGCTTTGCTACAGGAGGGATTGGTGCACTTCACAAAATAGATGGCATCATGAGGAAGGAAAATTATGTGGATATATTGAAGCAACATCTCAAGACATCAGTCAGGAAGTTAAAGCTTGGTCGCAAATGGGTCTTCCAAATGGACAATGACACCAAGCATACTTCCAAAGTTGTGGCAAAATGGCTCATGGACAACAAAGTCAAGTTATTGGAGTGGCCATCACAAATCCCTGACCTCAATCCTATATAAAATTTGTGGGCAGAACTGAAAAAGCAAGCAAATCACATTTTATTGGTCACATGTAGGGCTGTTGCTGTGACCATATTACCGCCACACTGGTGGTCACGAGTCATGAAGGCAGTCAAATTCCATGTGACCGTTTAGTCACGGTAATTAGGCTTCTCCAACCGCTGATGCTGTTGCTGGTCATTAGTAGCCTACTAAACTTGCTAACTGCCTGGTACTCAGCACTCTATTGTCCCTCTAATCACTCTGACATCAATGCAAATGTTATTGAAAATCTAATTAAACACTTAATGAGAGCCCATGAGCTCATGTTGCGCAACATTTCTATAGGCTATGCAATTGCGTGAGAAAACAGAGTGATGGCCTCTACTAAAAAGAGGAGGATCCCATCAGCTTTCTATAGGCTAGGCCTACTATATTTATTTCTCAACTTTCCTAATATTAAGCACATTGCTTATATTTACAACAGGAGTATAGCCTACCTGGCTGGCATGAAAATGGCCCACGGGAAAAGCGTCCTCCATTCACTATTTAAGTGCATAGCTGCCCCTGTTTCGATACAGGTGCATGATAATGGACCATTCTAAATCAAAACACATTTCACACAAATATTATTTAGTGTATGTAAAGACAAGATTAAATCAAGAATATTCTGATGGGTGACAATATTAGCCTATCACTTGTGAGTTATATATTATCACTTGTGAATGATGCCGAATATAAGAAATAATGCCTTTTTTTGGCTACTTTTTCTAATCATATTTGCACACCTCATGTACCCTAGCCCATAGGCTTTATGTTTTGATAAGGTTTGCATCACAACTAAAGTGGCCAAATAACTTCTTAAAATTAAGCATATTAATCCGCTTTACAAGGGGTGTAGAGCCTAACTGGCATACATAAGCAGCGCGTGAGTTTCTGGTTTGGGAAAGATCATTTTCATCATAAAAATGCACCTTTCTAATAAAAGCATTACATGCATAATTGCATTTGCGGTCACTTTTGATAATGGTGTTTTCCGGAACATTCGCGCTTACTGCCTTGTGCGCATTGCTGCGCTTATAATGTAAAGAAATAGCCTCATAGTTTATCAACATTTTAAGCTAAATGTTCTGATCTGTTGAGTCAGCCACATTGCGTAATAAAGGTTTTTTGATGCTAGCGGTTGTATTAATTTGGGATCTATCGCATCCCACAACTGTCCCAGACTATGTTTGGAATATTAATTTCTCGCACAGAATAGAATAGGTTGACTTTTGTACTATGGGAGATAGTAGATTGACATAGGCTAGTGCTTTTGCTGTTCGTTAGGCCTACTCATCTTGTTGGCTGACGAAAAGTAAATGTGGACAGTTCTTCCAATATCTTCAATATGCACCTCAGAATTGGATAAGGATGCCGCAGTTGCGTCACGGATTTGTCTGTCTTCCCTTGTAGCCTGTGAGAAAGACCCGATCACATGATGGAGAGCCATGTGAGTGAGAGGTGCGGCCGAGCGCGCAGCACTCAGGGAGAAGGGCACAATGGCCACTGGCCGCAAAAGGCATGGATTTTTTTAGGGTGCATTATGGTCACACAAAGGGGATGCCGCCGTGAAATTCGAGGCATTATCAAGTGCTTGTCAAATTGTGAATGAGTGACTGATGAAGTGTGTACAGCCTGCGCAAAAAAAAACTAAGCAGAGCTCATGCCTTTCAAGCGACTTTTTTCAAATCATCATTAGAATTGCATCATGCAGCCTTACAATGTATAAAAAATCTAAACATTTAGCCCCAACGTTTGTAGAATAACAAAAGTTACATTAATAACTCTAAATTAAGCATATAGGAATACCTATTTATTTGTTAACTGCTCAACACAGAATAGCCGCATGTGCGCACTTTATTCAGCTTTGTTCAATTGTATTCTTCATACTATAAAATAATGCCACGGAATTCTAAGCAAATCTTGTCTGTTAAATGAACTAGTGTAGCCCACAGCCATTTGGCATAGCCAGATCAGGACCTAACATAAGGACAACTCAGAGTATGCTATTCTGTTCTTCTGAAATAGACTACATTGTCTTCATACCATGCTTCTTTAGACATGTCTAAAATAAAAAATTGATTTATTGTGAAGGTGGAGGCTATATTACATGGATTTATTATACTTGTAAAATGTAGATGTTCCAAAGGTCTGCATCAGTGGCTTGTAGGCTATGTGTGGAAGCCAGGTGATGCTAAATGTGTTTATGTTAATTAACGGTCAATTACTGTGAGACCGACAGTTATTTGCTTGACGAAATTTTGTGACCGCCACAACCCTAGTCACATGCACCTAACTCTAATGAACTTATCCTCTGCAGCAGAGGTAACTCTGGGTCTTCCATTCCTGTGGCGGTCCTCATCAGAGCCAGTTTCATCATAGCGCTTGATGGTTTTTGCGACTGCACTTGAAGAAACTTTTAAAGTTCTTAATGTTCTGTATTGACTGACCTTCATGCCTTAAAGTAATGATGGACTGTCATTTCTCTTTGCTTATTTGAGCTGTTCTTGCCATTATATGGACTTGGTATTTTACCAAATAGGGCTATCTTCTGTATCTACCTACCTACCTACCTTGTCACAACACAACTGATTGGCTGAAACGCATTAAGAAGGAAATAAATTCCACAAATTAACTTTTAAGAAGGCACACCTGTTAATTGAAGTGCATTCCAGGTGACTACCTCATGAAGCTGGTTGAGAGAATGCCAAGAGTGTGCAAAGCTGTCATCAAGGCAAAGGGTGGCTATTTGAAGAATCTCAAATATAAAATACATTTTGATTTGTTTAACACTTTTTTGGTTACTGCATGATTCCATGTGTGTTATTTCATAGTTTTGATGTCTTCACTATTATTCTAAAATGTAAAAAATAAAGAAAAACCCTTGAATGAGTAGGTGTTATGAGGTTAGGTCATAGTGTTGTGTGAACCAGGTTAAAGTTAGTAGATAAGTGGCTTGGTGCCACAGAGTCTGCATTCCATTATGTCAAGGAAGATTACTGATGTTTATCGTAGAATGATTGATGGATATGATATACTGACTTGGGTACAGGGGAATAACATCAGAGAAGGGAGTGCCCACTGATGGTTACCAGATGTGGTTGAAGAAACGTGTAAAGGAGGGTATATAAATGAGAGGGTTTCTTTGTTCAGTAGTTTGGAATGGCAAGAGGCAAAGCACTGTCTGTTTGTTATGCGAACCATGGTACCTATTAAATATTTATATGAACTCCCCAGCTAAGTGTTAAATATCTTCTTGCATGATGAATTACTTGATACCCGAGAAACTCATCATAACAGTAGGTGTGTCCAAACCTTTGACTGGTAGTGTAATTGATTTAGAGATCAAACCTGATGTGATATGTGTTCAAGAAACATGGCTTAGAGCACATCTTGATTTTATTATTCCTGGTTATTGTTCAATCAGATCTGATAGATCAACTGGACAGGGTGGTGGGTCTGCTACGTTCATAAGGGACGGTCTTGTATATCGTAATATACCTGTCCCATCTGAATATGAATGTGTGATGGTGGAAATCTACAGTGCAGGTAGTAATATTAAGTTACAACATTTTTACAACCCTTGTCGTCAACTATCTGTAGCGATGTTTGATGAAATATATGGAGAATTGGGCTCTAGAGAGATATGGTGCGGCGACTTTAATGCACATAATAGTTTATGGAAGATATGATGGAAACAAGAGCACTAGTATGTCTTAACGATGGATGTGGTACAAGAGTTGATGTTATTAGAGGGGTTACATCCTGCCTGGACCTCACACTGGCTTCTAACTCTATTGCATCTACAGTGGGGGAAAAAAAGTATTTAGTCAGCCACCAATTGTGCAAATTCTCCCACTTAAAAAGATGAGAGAGGCCTGTACTTTTCATCATAGGTACACGTCAACTATGACAGACAAAATGAGGGAAAAAATCCAGAAAATCACATTGTAGGATTTTTAATGAATTTATTTGCAAATTATGGTGGAAAATAAGTATTTGGTCAATAACAAAAGTTTCTCAATGCTTTGTTATATACCCTTTGTTGGCAATGACACAGGTCAAACGTTTTCTGTAAGTCTTCACAAGGTTTTCACACACTGTTGCTGGTATTTTGGCCCATTCCTCCATGCAGATCTCCTCTAGAGCAGTGATGTTTTGGGGCTGTCGCTGGGCAACACGGACTTTCAACTCCCTCCAAAGATTTTCTATGGGGTTGAGATCTGGAGACTGGCTAGGCCACTCCAGGACCTTGAAATGCTTCTTACGAAGCCACTCCTTCGTTGCCCGGGCGGTGTGTTTGGGATCATTGTCATGCTGAAAGACCCAGCCACGTTTCATCTTCAATGCCCTTGCTGATGGAAGGAGGTTTTCACTCAAAATCTCACGATACATGGCCCCATTCATTCTTTCCTTTACACGGATCAGTCGTCCTGGTGCCATTGCAGAAAAACAGCCCCAAAGCATGATGTTTCCACCCCCATGCTTCACAGTAGGTATGGTGTTCTTTGGATGCAACTCAGCATTCTTTGTCCTCCAAACACGACAAGTTGAGTTTTTACCAAAAAGTTATATTTTGGTTTCATCTGACCATATGACATTCTCCCAATCCTCTTCTGGATCATCCAAATGCACTCTAGCAAACTTCAGACGGGCCTGGACATGTACTGGCTTAAGCAGGGGGACACGTCTGCCACTGCAGCATTTGAGTCCCTGGCGGCGTAGTGTGTTACTGATGGTAGGCTTTGTTACTTTGGTCCCAGCTCTCTGCAGGTCATTCACTAGGTCCCCCCGTGTGGTCATTTTGACCCCACGGGGTGAGATCTTGCGTGGAGCCCCAGATCGAGGGAGATTATCAGTGGTCTTGTATGTCTTCCATTTCCTAATAATTGCTCCCACAGTTGATTTCTTCAAACCAAGCTGCTTACCTATTGCAGATTCAGTCTTCCCAGCCTGGTGCAGGTCTACAATTTTGTTTCTGGTGTCCTTTGACAGCTCTTTGGTCTTGGCCATAGTGGAGTTTGGAGTGTGACTGTTTGAGGTTGTGGACAGGTGTCTTTTATACTG
Organism: Coregonus clupeaformis; assembly: GCF_020615455.1. Lineage (NCBI taxonomy): Eukaryota > Metazoa > Chordata > Actinopteri > Salmoniformes > Salmonidae > Coregonus > Coregonus clupeaformis. The sequence continues at coordinate 22,785,108 of NC_059199.1, read as the reverse complement.
ATAACAAGTTCAAACAGGTGCCATTAATAGAGGTAACGAGTGGAGGACAGAGGAGCCTCTTAAAGAAGAAGTTACAGGTCTGTGAGAGCCAGAAATCTTGCTTGTTTGTAGGTGACCAAATACTTATTTTCCACCATAATTTGCAAATAAATTCATAAAAAATCCTACAATGTGATTTTCTGGATTTTTTTTCCTCAATTTGTCTGTCATAGTTGACGTGTACCTATGATGAAAATTACAGGCCTCTCTCATCTTTTTAAGTGGGATAACTTGCACAATTGGTGGCTGACTAAATACTTTTTTTCCCCACTGTATGTGTGAATGGAATGGAATTAATGATTCTACTGTTGGAAGTGATAATTTCCCGATTTTGTGTACAATGAACTTGGATGTTACTATTCCAGATAGGGTACCATTCAGAAAATGGTGCTTTTATAAAGCAGACTGGGAGAAGTTTGGGGATCATTGCTGTTGGAGAGTTGTCTTTAGAGAGGCCGGTTGATGTACAGTATGTGCTGCCTCTGTGACCTCTCTGATTTTGAGTGCTGCGAATGTATATGTACCAGTGAGCAGTGGTGTAAAGTACTTAAGTAAAAATACGTTTAAGTACTACTTATGTCGTTTTTTGGGGTATCTGTACTTTACCATATATATTTTTTTATTCTTTTTTTATTTTTACCCCCTTTTTCTCACCAATTTCGTGATATCCAATTGCGATCTTGTCTCATCGCTGCAACTCCCGCGAGCTCGGGAGAGGCGAAGGTTGAGTCATGCGTCCTCCAAAACATGACCCGCCAAACCGCGCTCCTTAACACCGCCAGCTTAACCCGGAAGCCAGCCGCACCAATGTGTCGGAGGAAACACTGTTCAACTGACAACTGAGGTCAGCCTGCAGACGCCCGGCCCACCACAAGGAGTCGCTAGAGCACAATGAGCCAAGTAAAGCCCCCCGGCCAAACCCTCCCCTAACCCGGACGACGCTGGGCCAGTTGTGCGCCGCCCTATGGGACTCCCGGTCACGGCCGGTTGTGACACAGCCTGGGAACGAACCCGGGTCTGTAGTGACGCCTCAAGCACTGCGATGCAGTGCCTTAGACCGCTGCACCACTCGGGAGGCCCTACCATGTATATTTTTGACTACTTTTACTTTTACTTCACTACATTCCTAAAGAAAATAATGTCCTTTTTACGCCATACATTTTCCCTGACACCCAAAAGTACTTGTTACATTTTAATGCTTAGCAGGACAGGAAAATGGTCCAATTCACACACTTATCAAGAGAACATCCCTGGTCATCCCTACTGCCTCTGATCTGGTGGACTCACTAAACACAAATACTTTGTTTGTAAATTATGTCTGAGTTTTGTTGTGCTCCTGGATACCCTTCAAAAAAAGGTTTGCTTAATATAAGGAATTTGAAATGACTTATACTTTTACTTTTCATACTAAAGTATATTTTATCAATTACATATTTCATACCAAATACTTTTAGACCTTTACTCAAGTAATATTTTACTGGGTGACTTTCACTTTTACTTGAGTGATTTTCTATTAAGGTATCTTTAGATTTACTCAAGTATGACAATTTAGTACTTTTTCCACCACTGCACGCGTTGAATACAACAGGTGTAGACTTTACCGTGAAATGCTTACTTATGAGCCCATAAGTATACAAGGAGTACCAGTACCGAGTCAATGTGCAGGGGAACGAGGTAGTTGAGGTAATTGCAGTAATACAGTATGTATATATAGGTAGGGGTAAATCAGGATATATAATAAACAGAATAGCAGCAGCATATGTGAAGAGTGTGAAAGTGTGTCTATGTGTGAGTGTGTGTGTGGTGTCAATATGCATGTGTGTGTGAGCGAATGTAGTGTGTGTGTGTAGGTAGAGTCTAGTGCGTGTGCATAGAGCCTGTGCAAGAGAGTCAGTGCAAAAAATTTAGATAAAATAATACATAATAAAGGGGGTCAATGTAAATAGTCCGGGTAGCCATTTGATTAACTGTTCAGCAGTCTTATGGCTTGGGGATAGAAGCTGTTCAGGGGCGGTAGCAGAGAGAACAGTATATGACTTGGGTGGCTGGAGTCTTTTTTTAGGGCCTTCCTCTGACACTGCCTGGTATAAAGGTCCTGGATGGCAGGGAGTATGACCCTCTGTAGCGCTTTGTGGTCGGATGCCAAGCAGTTGCCATACCAAGCAATGATGCAGCCAGTCAAGATGCTCTCAGTGGTGCAGCTGTATAACGTTTTGAGGATCTGGGGGCCCATGACAAGTCTTTTCAGCCTCCTGAGGGGGAAGAGGCATTGTCGTGCCCTCTTCACAACTGTGTTGGTGTGTTTGGACCATGATACACTCTAAAAAGTAAAAGTTTGTGGAGGATCATTTAGGGGTTCTTCAAATTGAAACTGTGGGGGAACCCCTATAAGTTCTTCAAATAACCCCTCTTAATGGATCCTCAAATAACTTTTTGAATAACCTTTTGGGGTTAATTTATGAACCCCCCCCCCCCCCTATTATTATTAATAATAATAATATGCATAACAATAACAGCAATAACATTTTTATTACGATTTTAGTGGCAAAGCAGAATATAAAAATCTAAATATGAGGTAACCTCCCAGCAGAGCCCCAAGTCCAATGGGTATATCCTCTAGTGTGTTGACGTTACTGTGTTGATGTTCTCCATATCCAAAGCCATAATGATTTTGCAGTGCATGGTGATCGAACAGGTTTCCTGTTATATTCATCAGAGGTGCAGGGAGGGTGAAGTCTGTGAATCCAAAAAATAGTAATTATACAGATGTTTAACAAAACATTATTCATACCTTGGTTTTTGTGGTAAATGTGAATGAAAAAAACTGTTTTGATAATGGTTTTCATACACATACCTTGTCCATAATGTAGAGGCTTATGGGATTTTCATTGAAGAGGTAAGGGGGGAGGATGGTATACCTTTGTATGCCTCCTCGTCTGTATACCTGCAGACACAGACACAAAAGTGAGCAGTTCATTCATCTGCACCCAATACAGCTAGCCTTCAACATATTCTTATAGCATACATATTCTTACCTCTTTGTTGATTGATATCCATTGAATTGTGTCCATTTTCTGTTTTAGAAATATTTACACAAATATCATAAAACAATATCAATTTAGATCATACAAGGGACAAACCTTCCCTTAAATTTAGGAGATCTAATTATAAAAAAAAAAAATCAGTTAAGTGCCTGCACCTGCTGTCCTTTCAAATCCAAATGTTTCACTTGGGCAGTTAGGTTCCTGCAAGAACCCCCACCAACTAAGGAGGTTCCTCGATGAACCCCACCTCCTATGGGGTTCTTGGAAGAACCCTTTGGGGGCAATTTTCAGTGCCAAGAACCCTACAATTCTTTGAAGAACTTTGAGGATCTTAGAATAACCCTTGTTGAACCCCTACTTTTTTGAGTGTCGGTCCTTATTGATGTGGACACCAAGGAACTTGAAGCTCTCAACCTGCTCCACTACAGCCCTGTCGATGTGAATGGGGGCATGTTCAGCCTTCTGTTTCTTGTAATTCACGATAAGATCCTTTGTTACTCATATATAAATGGCAAACTCTCGGACACACAAAAAGAGGGACTAATCTTTCTCCAACTGAAACAGGAGCCAGGGGGGCAATACAAAGACCCTGTCACGTCTCCTCCCGTTGCTCCCCTCCGGCGCTCTGATTCGCCGGTCTACTGAGCCACCGGTCTGAGCGCACCACCTCGGCAACACCGGAATGGAAACCCAACGCACCCTAATCACCTGCACCTCATCATCTCATCACCACCCCTATATAGCCCTGGACTGTTCAGTGTTGTGTTGTGTTGTGTTGTGTGTGATTGTTAGTGTCATGTCGTGTACTCGCTCTTTGTTGTTCTCTTGCTCAGTGTTAAGTAAACCTTTACATTGTTGATTCCTGCGTCTGCGTCCTGCCTCTTCGTATCCTCAGTACTTGTCACAGACCCAGTCTCTTAAAAAAATTGGAGGCCCCTCACCCTTCAGTGTTGTGACCCAAAAATATTGTCAAAATGTATTGCTCATAGAATAAAAAAGATGGGATTCTTAAAAGAAAGCTATATTGGAGACAACATTAGACAACTACCAGAAATAATGGAAAACCATGAGAATGCAGGGAAACCAGGTATGATATTTATAACAGATTTAAAAAAAAAGAAAGAATCTGTTTATTACTGCCTAGATTTTTTCAACTTTCATAAAATGGGTAAAAGTAATGTACAACAATCCTTTATGTTAAATAATAAATAACGGTTACTTCTCTGAGAACTTTGAATTGTCAAGAGGTGTACCACAAGGTTGCCCTCTGTTAGCATACCTATTTATTATGGCCATTGAATTGTTAGTTTAACATTATGGGACCAAAAATGTAACGATCAGAGACAAAAGTATCAATGTATACCGATGAGTCATGTTTTCACTTGAATCCTCAATCTTAAACCTTGAAGGGCCTCATTGAGGACCTGGATAAATCCTCCAGTTTCTCTGGACTAAAACCCAACTATGATAAGTGTACTACAGTCATGGTCAAATGTTTGGAGAATGACACAAGTCTTGGTCTTCATAAAGTTCGCTGCTTCAGTGTTATGATATATTTTTGTTAGATGTTACTATGGTATACTGAAGTATAATTACAAGCATTCCATAAGTGTCAAAGGCTTTTATTGACAATTACATTAAGTTTATGTCTTGAGGGTCAACCACAAGTTCTCAATGGGATTAAGGTCTGGGGAGTTTCCTGGCCATGGACCCAAAATTTCGATGTTTTGTTCCCCGAGCCACTTAGTTATCACTTTTGCCTTATGGCAAGGTGCTCCATCATGCTGGAAAATGCATTGGTCGTCACCAAACTGTTCTTGGATGGTTGGGAGAAGTTGCTCTCGGAGGATGTGTTGGTACCATTCTTTATTCATGGCTGTGTTCTTAGGCAATATTGTGAGTGAGCCCACTCCCTTGGCTGAGAAGCAACCCCACACATGAATGGTCTCAGGATGCTTTACTGTTGGCATGACACAGGACTGATGGTAGCGCTCACCTTGTCTTCTCCGGACAAAGTGTTTTCCGGATACCCCAAACAATCGGAAAGGGGATTTATCAGAGAAAATGACTTTACCCCAGTCCTCAGCAGTCCAATCCCTGTACCTTTTGCAGAATATCAGTCTGTCCCTGATGTTTTTCCTGGAGAGAAGTGGCTTCCTTGCTGCCCTTCTTGACACTAGGCCATCCTCCAAAAGTCTTCGCCTCACTGTGCGTGCAGATGCACTCACACCTGCCTGCTGCCATTCCTGAGCAAGCTCTGCACTGGTGGTGCCCCGATCCCGCAGCTGAATCAACATTAGGAGACGGTCCTGGTGCTTGCTGGACTTTCTTGGGCGCCCTGACGCCTTTTTCACAACAATTGAACCTCTCTCTTTGAAGTTCTTGATGATCCGATAAATGGTTGATTTAGGTGCAATCTTACTAGCAGCAATATCCTTGCCTGTGAAGCCCTTTTTGTGCAAAGCAATGATGACGGCACGTTTTCTTGCAGGTAACCATGGTTAACAGAGGAAGACCAATGATTTCAAGCCTCACCCTCCTTTTAAAGCTTAGTACTTTCAGCATGACAGAGTGATCTCCAGCCTTGTCCTCGTCAACACTCTCACCTGTGTTAACGAGAGAATCACTGACATGATGGCAGCTGGTCCTTTTGTGGCAGGGCTGAAATGCAGTGGAAACGTTCTTTGGGGATTAAGTTAATTTTCATGGCAGAGGGACTTTGCAATTAATTGCATTTCATCTGATCACTCTTCATGACATTCTGCAGTATATGCAAATTGACATAATCAAAACTGAGGCAGCAGACTTTGTGAAAATTAGTATTTGTGTCATTCTCAAAACTTTTGACCACGACTGTATATTACAGATTTGGTCTCTAAAACATACAAACTTTAAATTGCTGTGTGGTCTCCCAATTAAATGGGCGGATGGTGAAGTCGATGTGCTTGGTGTACATATCCCGGAAAAGTTGAGTGATCTTACAAATATTAACTTTGACCGAAAACTTAGCAAAATAGACAGAATCTTGAAACTGTGAGGCGGGAAACACCTATCAATTTACGGGTAGATTACCCTGATTAATTCTCTAGTTAACATATTTATTCACGGCCTACCGACTTCAGGAGAATCCTTTTTCAAATCATGTGAGAAAAAACTATGAATGGCAAACCAGATAAAGTTAAACGAGCATATTTATATTACGAACATGAGTTTTGAGGGTTAAAACTATTAAATATTAAGGCATTAAAACTCTCTCTTAAAGCCTCCATTGTATCTAGATCAAAATAGTTTTTTTTAGCAAGCTACTATGAGAGGCCAGTCCTATGTTTAAGCGTTGGCTCTTTGCCCTTTTGCAGATTAAAACCTTACAAGTCATACAGAGTTGGCTACAATTTAAATTTAATCCTTCAGAAAAGGCAGATCTAATATTACAGCAAATAATATGGCAAAACTCTCCAAAAATGTACAAGAAGGGTATAATATTTATGAAGGACATTGTAAACAACAGTAAAATGATGTCACACAAGCATCTAACAACAGTGTATGGAGGTGTATGCTCAATACAAAATTATAACCAACTCACAACTGCCACAAAATTGGAAGAGACAATTACTTAAAGAAGAAATTAAATAATGAATGTGTCTGCCACCCATTAAAAATCATAAATGGCTTAAAATGATAAGTATAAATTGAAAAATGTATCAGTCTCACTTAAAGTCAAAAGGTTTGACAGCAGCAATACCATACAAAATTCAAGTCAGTTTTTGATGTCCCAATAACGGGTCTATGAACTGACATATAAAACAACAATAGCTGTAAGTAGCAGTAGAAGTATTGTTGTCCGTTAGTTTACTCCAATTAGGGTAGGGATAGTAGGGTAGAGGGAAATAATTATAAATGCACAATTGAGAGCATCAGGCCCATTCCTCCATACAGACCTTCTCCAGATCCTTCAGGTTTCGGGGCTGTCGCTGGGCAATACAGACTTTCAGCTCCCTCCAAATATTTTCTATTGGGTTCAGGTCTGGAGACTGGCTAGGCCACTCCAGGACCTTGAGATGCTTCTTACGGAGCCACTCCTTAGTTGCCCTGGCTGTGTGTTTCGGGTCGTTGTCATGCTGGAAGACCCAGCCACGACCCATCTTCAATGCTCTTACTGAGGGAAGGAGGTTGTTGGCCAAGATCTCGCGATACATGGCCCCATCCATCCTCCCCTCAATACGGTGCAGTCGTCCTGTCCCCTTTGCAGAAAAGCATCCCCAAATAATTATGTTTCCACCTCCATGCTTCACGGTTGGGATGGTGTTCTTGGGGTTGTACTCATCCTTCTTCTTCCTCCAAACACGGCGAGTGGAGTTTAGACCAAAAAGCTCTATTTTTGTCTCATCAGACCACAGGACCTTCTCCCATTCCTCCTCTGGATCATCCAGATGGTCATTGGCAAACTTCAGACAGGCCTGGACATGCCATCCCAGCCTTGTGCAGGTCTACAATTTTATCCCTGATGTCCTTACACAGCTCTCTGGTCTTGGCCATTGTGGAGAGGTTGGAGTCTGTTTGATTGAGTGTGTGGACAGGTGTCTTTTATACAGGTAATGAGTTCAAACAGGTGCAGTTAATACAAGTAATGAGTGGAGAACAGGAGGGCTTCTTAAAGAAAAACTAACTGGTCTGTGAGACCCGGAATTCTTACTGGTTGGTAGGTGATCAAATACTTATTTCATGCAATAAAATGCAAATTAATTACTTAAAAATCATACAATGTGATTTTCTGGATTTTTGTTTTAGATTCCGTCTCTCACAGCTGAAGTGTACCTATGATGAAAATTACAGACCTCTACATGCTTTGTAAGTAGGAAAACCTGCAAAATCGGCAGTGTATCAAATACTTGTTCTCCCCACTGTATGTATATATTCTTAATTCTATCCTTGCTTAGATTTGTGTGTATTGGGTATATGTTGTGAAATTGTTCGATATTACTTGTTAGATATTTGTTGTAACTAAATAATGATGCTAATTATGCTGTGAGAACAAGGAATCCGCTGACACTGTCCTCGATTATAATAGTTTTATTACATTGAAGATTTCAGCACCAATTTACAGACTTCTGCAGACATCTGGAGAACAACCGGACCAATCTCTGATATGTTGTTACTACCCGTCCTTTGTTTCAACCATGGTATTTATATCCTATGCCCTATGTAACATAATATGGGTGTTTTCACATAAACCAATCCCAGCAGGCCACCTAACAGACTTCCTCTAACACACCATTTGCAAACATCAACAAAGTCTAAACTGTTTAGACACTACATATTTCCCCCCTTCGAGACTAATTAAGTCTCGAAAACAAAAATAATAGGATTATGACAAATAACAATTTTTCTTATTGAGTAACTTTAGCAATAAACCAAAATGTATGGAGAGTAAACACATTTTTCTATGGAGTGTAAATACATTTCTATGAAATATGAACAAATCTTTATGGAGTGTGAGAGCGAAAAACCTGTCTGGCAGCTTTCTTTCCAAATATCCATCAATCAATCAAGACAGTAAAATTCTCTCACGGCCCCTCTGCCCCAGGCGACCCCCTAAGTACTCCAGATCAATTCATAAATCTTTATCAATGCATTTGAAACTATGATACAATTGAATACACATGAAAGCCTCAGAAAACAAAATACAATCAAAACATTTCCACATTCAGGCTGGTCGACCCATCGGATCCTCCTGTGGATTCTCTCTGTCCCTGCCTAGACCCAATATCCCTAAGCATCCACGAAATAAACAAAAACATCTGAGATCCCCACATGTACCCAACAACAGCAAATATCATTCTTCAAAAATTAATACAGAAATAATATGACACAAATTATGTATTATACATGCAAATATGTCTATATATCATTGCAGACACTGGAATGTAGTCCACTACACTGCATCTCCTCAGCAGTGTCGACTTTTAATGAAACGTCGATGATGGAATCTGAACATTTCCACACCTTCCTTGTTCCACTTCCTCCAGTCCATTCATATTGTCCATGTTTGAGTATTTGAATCCCCTCTAAACATTTCCCCATATGCTTCTGGAAGAAAAGAAAAGACCAAACAGTATCTTTTGCAAAACAACACATGCAAATTAAAACATCAATATCAACAATAATACAAAAATGATATATAAAATTGATATATAAAATGAATCACATTCCATTTCCCCCCTTTGATTCATCCCAAAATACTAACTATCACAATAATACGTAAAAACATGTGAAAAATGATCGGATATTCAAAATGGATATCTATCCATCAATACTCCATCTAGTCCCACTTGTTCATCTCCATCTAGATCAGTAACAGTTAACAACGGCATCTGAGTGTTTTCTCCAGGCATCACAACCCCAACCCATCTCAATATCATAGCCTTCGCAAAAGTCAATAACAAAGTACAAAAGCAAAACATCACACACAGCGCTATAAGAGCTGCCACTAAAATCTGAACTATCACTGCTCCCACTGAGCCTAACTGATCTTGCAACCAAGCCTTCGCTGACCATCCAGCTCCTTCAGATCTACCAAACGCATCCCTTATATTCTTAAATGCATCTATAACACTAGTGATATTATCGGAACTATCGGGAATCAAAGTATAACAATCATCCCCCGTTAAGTTCATAGCCAAACATAAGCCACCTTGTTTTGCAAAAATATAGTCAAGAGCCATGTCATGTTTCAACAGTGTCAGTCTGTGACCTCTTTGAGTATTTGACAGAAGGTTAAACCCTCTTATCGTTTCATTTGCAAAAACCCTGCAAAGTATAGGTAATATTGTCAATGTGATCTGCCAAAAATGTTACACCATACCATGGAAAAAGTCCAAGTCCCCACTTCTCTCTAAGACTTATCCTCCAATGGTAGGCTTCCAGACTATGACATTTCTCTCTTTCAGAATCAGATTTATCTGTTTCCGGTGCTTCCCCTCTTTTAATGGTAAAAACATCATATGGAAGCTTCAACGTCGACATGTAACAACATCCTGTCCATCCATAGGGTAAGAATATATATGCGTTATCACCACAAACCCACCAAATATCTCTAAAATTCCCAATAGTCACATTACCAGGCAAAAGCTGATCTTTCACCATCAAAGTCCTGCTCTTCTTACTAACTGGAACATAAAAAGTTACATTATATTTCTCATTACTAACCTTATGTTCATGCTTACCCAAAGTCATCATATAAATATCACAATCTGATATTCCCATAAACATACCCTTTCCATCATATGTTTTATTTGAACAAAAACAGCTTTTAGCCCTCACGGGTTTCACCTCTAATGCTTCAGGAATCGCTGTTAACTGATTTTCCTTCAGATCTAACAAATTCACATAGGGTAATTCATTTAACCAATAACACTTAAACCTAGGCCTAAACAAATGCTTCGACAACGACATTATTGTATCTGTTAATGATTGTTGCTGATACAACAGCCATGATAAAGCATAAGATTAACACGTACTTGATAGAGGTTGAGCCACCGTCTCTAAGATTGAACCCCATGTGCCTGGTGCTGGAATTCTCAACAGACATGGACCCTCAAGATTCCTCACTGATCTTACAGAATGAGTTAACTGCTGGAACCATAGATTCCTACCTGCCCATCCATCTTTAATTTGCAAAACAGAAGAATCAAATCCATATGCCTTCCATTTAGTTTCTCTCTTCCCTAACGAGCGGTATTGATTAGATATATCATCTTGTCTTCCATTAAAATGAAAGAACTCATCCTGTACCTCCATGATAGTATTCTGCACTATTTCAGATGAATCTACCTCATTCTCTACTACCATCTGCTCTCCTATTTCAACACTATCCTCACTACCATTCACAGCACTCTCCATCCGTATCCTAAACTCCTGAGTCACTCTTACTACATCCTTTAGTTTCAGAAAAGTTGTTGTTGGTGTCTGTGTCACATTTACCTACATTTGTTATTGCCGTTCGGAACATTCATCTCTTTCAAAGTTACTGTTAAAATAGTTGCTTTAGTTGATGTATTAACACTCTTAATTATTTCCAGTGGGAAAGTGACAGATGTCCTCTGTGTATTATTTACTGTTGGAGTGGCTACTGTAATATACTTCTCCTGAACTAAATTTCCCTTCACCACTGTTCTCTCTCGTGCACTTACATGGGAGCTGAGCTGACTGTCATAGAGTTACTTCAACCCTAGTTTTCGTAACTTTTTTAGTCTGACTTTTCTCCTAACTTTTTCAAAAACCATTTCACTGATTTATCCACAAATTCCTTCCCATTATCTGAGGATATTTGATCGGGAAGTCCCCACCTGCTTATGACTTCTTTACACAAGAACTTGGCAACCGATTGAGCATCTTTTAGCTTAGTTGGACATCCTATGCACCTCTTGGTGTAGGAATGTAACCAAGAATAACAGTCACACCCCTGTAAACATTATTTTTCAGACAGATTGTGCACCTGCCTATGACATAGTCAACCTGTTCAAGCAAATATGGTGCCCAAAAACCATACTCCTTTGTGATCTTTCTCCTAACCTCCCGCCTTGCAACATGAGCTAACCCATGTGCTTCCTGAATCATCCGACCTAATAGGTCTAGAGGCGCTACTATCAACCCCTCATGGTTTCTCCAAAGACAACAAAGGATTGTTACTCTAAGGATTTTTTTATTGTCCTCAAAACACCTGCTTTTGAAAGTCCTTCAATTTGTGGTTCAATCCCTTGGATTGCTTCATCTTTTAATGGATACTGATTCTTCCAAGGAGGTCTGGCTCCTCGTCGAAGTTCAACTTTCACCTCAATTGGGCTGATTTCACAAGTCCAATATCGGTACTGTGTTGAGACCACAAACATTCTGGAACTTGTTGCAACATCTCCTCTTTCATAGGGTCTGAATCCATCTTCACACTGCAAATAGATTCATGTGTCATCCGTACAGCTTGTGGCTCTCCTTGTCCTTGAGCCTAAATCATTATTTTGAGAAATCGCTGATCTTCACTCCTCCAAATCCCCAAATTCTCTTTCATCGGTACGAAAACAGCTTTCTCTGCTTCTGTCATCATTTCTCCTATTTGCTTCTGCTCATAGCCTTCAGAAACCAACAAGGTCACATGTGGCACACTCTTCTCAATCTCCAATTCTTTATCCAGATAATCGTCTATGTTTATCTTCATAGCTGCTCCTTGTGGTCCTAAAATTATGCAACATGAGCTGAGTTGAACTTTCTTTGTTTGATGACTCAACCATTCCTCTGAATTCAATTGGGCAGCATTCTTGAAATACTTGAGCGTACAATGAAATGGATATTCCGGAAGCCTCGCATCTGGCATATTTGCCACAATATATATTTCTCCCATATCTTAGCCTGCTTCAAAAAATCTTCACTGAGATTTCCAATCCAGAATACTAAAGACGAATCCATCTCTGTCATCATCACCAATTGGCAAACCTTTTCCTTTGGCACTTCTACCAGACAGCCGTCTGGTGTAGATTTTATTGTACAGTTCAACTTACACAATGCATCTCTTCCCAACAATGCAATAGGTGTATGTTCTGATACCAGTATGGGTATTGTAATTTTCTGATTTTTATAGCAGAGCTCAATTGGTTCCATAAGAGGAATCAGCTGTTTCACTCCCTCAAATCCGATTGTCCTAATTAGTTGATTGGACATAGGGAGATGTGTAGCATCTTCAGGCCGAACACAGGTAAAAGCAGCTCCGCTATCCGCCATCACTTCCAATGGTCGGTTGTTTATTTTCACCTCAATTGTTGGATCTTTTTCCGGTCCTGATGCTACCAGCTGACACCCCCCTTTCGGATCTTCTCGGCACCCCTAAAATCCTTGCTCCGGGACCCTGTATCTTCCTCTGAAATTCCCTCTGATGTTTCCTCCTGGCCCATTACACTCACGGGCAAAGTGACCAACCTGTCCACAATTATAACACACTTCTGAAGATTGCTGGAAGTATGGCTTAAATCTTCCTCCTCTTCCTCTTCCTAAGTCTTCTCATCCTCTTCCTCTCCAATTCTGTGTCTGTCCAGAGACTGGCTGCGGATGTGAAACAACTGGTACCGCTATTGGTGGCTGGTACAATTGCGGTTGGAACTGGTCCGGTTGAAGCTGTGGCAGTGATTGTTGATTTGGTGCACACTGATTCTGCATAACCAAAGCTTGTTTCTTCTCCTTCTTATTCTCCACCAGTTGTATTTGATTGAGTTTTCTGAGAGTTTCTTGGTCCTGTTCTTTCTGGTTGTGTTCCTTTTTCCTGTACAGATTCACTTGATGGGCTATATGATCTGTATAGACACCTTTTGTCATGCTTCCAAGTCCAACCACCTCTGCCAGTTTGCTCCTTACTGGTGAGGGCAGTCCCATCTGCAGTTTAGCTCTCAAAATTGACTGCTCAATTTGACTCACATCTGGATCATTTCCGGTAATATTTCTCCACACTTGATGAACTCTTGACACATAGGCTCTCGGATTTTCTTGTTGTCCTAGTGGGTCAATCAGAATGTTGTCAGGATGCACATTTGTTGGAAACGTATCTTTCAGTGCTCTCCACAGCCGATTTCTACTTGCAGCCAATAATTCAGGGTCATTCACCGCAGTCCCCACATATCTATCAAGTCCAGCTCTCTGAAATATTTCTTCCATATCTGGAATCCCAAGGAGATTAGCCAAAATTATCTTAATGTCTCCTATGGCAGACTGTGTTCCCACCGTAATTTCTTCCAATTTTGAAATCCAAGGATATGCTCCATCTTGAAGGGTAGGCAGCTTCTCAAATATATCTGACATATCGGTATTCTGCAAAGGCTTATACTCTAGGTTCTGTCTTCGAATTATCACTGGCATCATCTTCTTACTTGTGCTCTCTTTCCTTGGCCTCAATGTATACTTCTTCTCCAATTCTTGGGATCCTTTTCTCAGCAGTTTTTTCTTCTTGAGTTGTTCTTCCAGTTCTCTTACTTCTTCTAAATTATTCACCTTATCCAGGCATGATACGCATCGGTCTATATCTCTTTCTATTTCTTTTGTGCTAATCATTGTAGGATAAAATCCTCTTGAATATAAAGCACCTTTAATCTCCAAATCTTTATCGCTGTCTTCATCTTTACTTTCATCAGAACTCGAATATCTAGTATCCTTCTCCTTCAAACATCCATCACCCCTTCTTTCCGCTCTGGCCAACTTCCGTCTGATCACAGGGTCATATCCACCCATGATCTCTTCTGAATCACTCTGATCATCATCATCATCATCTTCAAGTTCCATCCTCCTGAACCTCACTCCACCCTTAGTTTCCAGACATCTCGTTTTCTTCTTACTTTTGGAGTTTGGATTCATCTTTATGGTCGTTTCTGCTTGTCCTCTCTCTATTATTCGTTCATCTTCATCTCTGATGCAATAATCACCCTCCTGAATGATCATTGGAAGCTGAGGATAGACGTCCTTAAACTCTACTTCTTTCTCATAAGGTGGGGGTCTTTTTGCTGAATCCGTATGTGAGAAAGGTGTATTGACTTCTGCCATTAGTTTTTCTGTCACCTTCACCTCTTTTACCATTTTCTCTATACCTCTGTTTCTTTTATCGTTGGTATCTTTTATCCGTTTTTGTCCTTAATTTTCAAACAGCTTAAGAACACCCAGCTCTCTTTGTCTCTTTTCTTTACGTTGTTCCCTTTTTTTCCCCTTCTTTTGATCTGCCTTATAAATTGACAGAAGCACTTTCATTATGTTGATGACGTCAGGGTTAAGAGTCCCTTCCACTGGCCATGGTTGTTCAATGTCAGGCCAACGTTTATTCCATTTTCCAGATAACCTTGCAATACCATTAACTAGAGGATTACTATTTTCTACTACATCAACAGGAGTAAATACTTTCATAGTTTTGATGTCCTTTTTCCCCATTGTAACAATTCTTTTATATTCCTTTATTGTGAATTATTTTATTATTTTAGACTATGTAGCTTATGGTTCCCTCCCTTAATTAATTAATCAATCAATATATTCATTTATTTTTTATTAATTAATTTATTTTACCAAATTATTAATTAGTGGCAATCTTACCACATCCGATCAGGAAAAGTAAAGGAAAGTAGTCAACTTCAGAGCAATCCAAAAAAGAAAGACCTGTAATCCAGCAACACTACAGCACTCACAAACCAATTGCTTAATAAGCACCCAATTACCTTAATTTTACAGAATAATGTCAGTGCTGGATTTCCAACCCAACTCTAATCAAACCAACTCATGCACAAAAAACTCCAATATGCAATTCTCAATTACATGAATTGATCAGTCTGTTGCCAAGTCCCTGTCAAATTGTCACAACATGAAATATGCTAGGCACACAAAATATCCTCTATGGGAAGGTAAGTTTTGTAAACAGAACAGTACTGGCCTTAATTTGACTGGATCCGTTGCAGCCCACACTGTCGCGTGACGCACTTGTCAGCACCTCCTCTCTCTCTCTGTCTCCTCCTTCTCGTCTCTCATATGACAGAAGAACAAAGGAACAGACAAGAATTTAGTATTTTAAGCACTCACTGGGTTATTTCAACCATGCAATACTCCTCTAGTCATACTTATTTTCACACTCGCGCTAAGAAATAAGCAAACAGCTTAACTCAGGAATATCATAAATAGCTCAATAACATTTTATTTTATTTACTTTTAATCCGTTAACATATCTCTCATTTATCAATTCAATAGATCTCAATCAAATAGTTTCATCGCTAAGCAACAGCCGATTTAACAAACAGAATACTTTATTTGTGTGTAAGTCTCCCCCTTCTTCTCTGTCTGCATGTCACAGCAGCTCCGTGCAGGCAGGGGAGTGGCATATTTGCTCTACGTAACTCTAAACTCATAAAATCCCACACATGCGCAGTTCATTCACCAGTGCGATTTCAGAGTAAAAGGAGCTCCCAAGCAGCTCTCTCCAAGCTAAACAACAGAAAGTAGACAGACCAGCTGTCCCTCCGTTATTTCCCCAATACAGACAAACAGTAACACTTAACAGAACTCACAAACCAACACAAAACATAGAACACAAATCCTACTTTGAAGTTTCTTAACTTCACTTATCCTAATCTGCAGATTTATAGTTATTTTCTTATCCATTACAAAACATCTCTATACACTCTTTAAACCCCTCCCTGTAGGCTCATGCTCTTCTAACCATTATTAAACATTATTTTTTTTAATAGAGACTCATAATATTTTAACCTTAACGTCCTTCCAGCATTTCACTGTAATGTCTGCACCTGTTGTATTCAGTGCATGTGGCCAATAAAATTTGATTTGATTTGATTCATATATAGTTAACAATTATTAGCGTTCTCACCAACGGAGACTCATAAGATTTTAACCTTAACTTACATATTTCCTTACAAAAAACAAAAACCCCTGTTCTCAACCAAAACATATATATGTATATATCTCTAACATAAATCTTATCCTAACATGAGTCGACACACAGTTTAAACACAACAGAGACGTCTTTATTTTATTATTATTATTATATATTTTTTCCCACACACCCAGGCTCTCTTCCACACACACACAATTCAAGAGGCTTGTATCCGTGCCTACGGACCTCTAAAGCATGCTACCGTCGCTCCTTATTTCTCATTATTCCTTCCTAAATGTATGCTACCTCGAGTTAGCAGATATTCAAATGAGAGGTTACATCGAACATATACCTCGTCAACTATAAGTTGAGTGGTAACTTGCAACCGAATGTATCTACCACAATCTCCAGTCCCCGGAACTGACCTAAAAACAACCTAGTGAGTTTTCAGGATTTTCGGCCCATCCTAATGATCGCCTCGTTTGAGGGCTTGCCATAGATCAACGACGTCCTAATTTGTATACATTTTTCCTTGGCCTTATTCCTTCATTGTATTCTTTTTTGAATTTTATTCAAGCAAAATATCCCTGTGTCCAGTATTATCAAATCTTATAGACACTCCCCCCTGTTTGCGTTGTTACCAGCGCAAACAAATTTAGAAGTTTAGAACGGACTCTTATCCCACAGCAAATAACAGCAAAGTGCACACATAAGTCTTTCAAACGGTACATCTCCCCAGCGCACACACCCACATAAGCAAACAAACCAACCAGCGCACAAAATTGTGAGAAATCTCACCTTATGTGCCGGCGTCTTGAGCGGGAGTCACTTCGTCGCTCATGAATGGAACGCTGGAGAGACGCAACACATCCCAAAGGTCCTCGTCGCCATTCTGTTGTAACTAATGATGCTAATTATGCTGTGAGAACAAGGAATCCGCTGACACTGTCCTCGATTATAATAGTTTTATTACATTGAAGATTTCAGCGCCAATTTACAGACTTCTGCAGACATCTGGAGAACAACCGGCCCAATCTCTGATATGTTGTTACTACCCGTCCTTTGTTTCAACCATGGTATTTATATCCTATGCCCTATGTAACATAATATGGGTGTTTTCCCATAAACCAATCCCAGGAGGCCACCTAACAGACTTCCTCTAACACACCATTTGCAAACATCAACAAAGTCTAAACTGTTTAGACACTACATATTACTGCACTGTCAGAGCTAGAAGCACAAGCATTTCACTACACCCGCAATAACATCTGCTAAACATGTGTATGTGACCAATAAAATTTGATTTGATTTGATTTAAAATAATTTTTTAAAGAGGGATTAGAAATTATGCAAACAATTAAATTGATAGAACCTATGATCTATCTGCAATATTAAAGCTGATATATCTTCCCCCCCAACAACAACAAAAATATTGTGTCATCATCCCCTTCATTTGAGGAAGACAACAGATTGAATATTTTATTAATCAAATGTAAAAAACTAAAAAAAGAGTAATGTTTGATATTACGTGTTTATACTGGGTTTTGGGAATGTGTTCAAGCCATTTATTTATGTCACTGGTGGGTGCCAAAAAGTCTGAGTGTAAGGAAGACTGGGGGGCAACTGGTGTTAATCTTAGAATGAGTACGTGATGGAATGTCCTGACTGGGGTGCAAGATGATACCATTGTAGTTGGGAGTGTCACCCAAAGATGGTTGGCAACAGTTGGTTAGAACTTGTTTGCACTGCAATATATAAACTGTGAAATCTCTGTGTCTATCATTCTGATAGCAGGGGCAACTCACGTGCAGCTTGCTATGTTGAATCCGGTACCGTATTATTAAATACATTGTATCAACTCTCCATCTAACTGTTTAATTATCTGAATTCCTTGATACCAGAGAACTCATCATAACAATTGACGTCTAATGAACAGGATACAGTTGACGGCCGAACCAACAGGTAAGCAGACTTTCATGTTTTTCGGATTGTGTTAAAATCTGCTTATCTGTGGAAAAGCTGAGCTGAAAAGAACGTTAAAAATCAATATTTTTTGAGTGGGAAAGATGAGCGGTATTGAGTTATGTAATGGGATATAAGGAGAATATTACATTTTTAAAATGACATGGTGATGTGATTCAAATTAGGGTGTGTTCAGATTAATGAGTGGAAAAACAAAGGATAAAAGAGTGGGTTTGAGGCCCTTAATGTTTGATAGGCATTATAAAGAGTTGGGTTTGAGTCCCTTAATGTTTAAAAGCATTATAAAGAGTTGGGTTTGAGTCCCTTAATGTGTAAAAGCATTATAAAGAGTTGGGTTTGAGTCCCTTAATGTGTTGTAGCATTACAAAGACAGAATTAGTCCTTTGTGAATTACTCAAAACGGTCAGGAGAGAGAGAAAACAATAAATCATATGGCATTAAGACTCGAGCAGCTACAATTAAACATATTGAATCATGGCACCAATGACTAAATAGACAAATACAATTTTAATAAAGATCAAGGTCGGGATTTGATTCAAATATTTAATTACTAACATTGCATGAACTAATATAAAAAAATGGGGAGCCAACTCAGTAGAACTGAATATGGCAAGACAATCACAATTAAAACATTAATCAGAGCTTGATTTGCCTCGAAGAGAAAAAAGGGAAATCACAAGATTATTACAGACAAATATGCATTTAAAACATGTCTCTATTAAAAGTATCGAAAATCAGACACAGCGCGAAAGGATGTTAAGTAAATTAGGATATTTCTATGTGGAACCATATCTGGTAGTTTTAAAAGGGATAAGTTACAGATAGCGGGAAAATATATAATTGATAATACCGCCGTAAGTAAAAATCAGCTAAGAAATTAAGTAATTTGGCAATGGAAAAAAATAGTCTACCTTATGAAAAGAGTGAGCCCACATGGTCTATAAAAGGATCTGACAATATGAAAGGAATTTATCCACAGTTAACGAACTCTATTCACCCTCCAGCTTATAGCACGGAGGACAACTTTGACAATGATAGTGACATATATGATTGGTTATTTATAGAATTTTATAGAAGTCAGGCTAATAAAATATGTAATCCTAAAATCAGTTATAGTAAAATGTTAATGTGATAGAATTGACATTCCAAGTTTGGCTTCCCTTTGATAGAAGAAAATATACCTGCAGGGTATACAAATATGTTTGGAAATAGCATTGTGTGAATGTGATATGAGAGTGGTGTGAATATGGAAATAAGTCTTAATCTGAAGTTTGGATAATAAGAGATAGAAATGGGTATGATAAGATGATTGAGATTTGGATAATAAGCTTTGATATGACGTTCTCTTGGGATTCCGTACATCACTGCCCATCATAGAATATCACGGGGTGGTATTGAGAGTGGGATGTTATTTTAGAAAGTAGCGGTTTCCAGAAGGTTAGAGAACCGTTGAGGATCCCATGACAGGACGGGCAGTGTCCGGGAAACTAAAGTTGTTGTTTTTTTGGTTCCGCTGGGAGTATGTTTGAAGAAGCTGATTTGTGGCGATGGAGAATAATTAAATATGCGAATGGATTGGTTGATGTGTCCCTAAGAATTTCTAATGTTCTATATGGATTCTGTGAATATATAAAAATGTGATGAATTTTATGTGTGTGTAATCGATTACTAGAGATTTGATAAAGTAATAATTAGAATAATAGTCATATACTAACTTGCGCACCCAAATGTAGACGTACGTCAGGGATGGGAAACAATAACTAAACGTTTTCTGACTTGGTGCCGTTTATGGATCATTTGATAGAGATAAGGTTAAGAAAAGAGCTGCCCATAAGGCCTGGAAATTATCCACGTAACTTATAACATAGTACAAAGCCAATTTAGGGTTTCCATTAAACTAATTATCATTGTAGAGCTAAGGTGATGTAGTAAAGGAATTTCATTATGTCGCAAGGGAAAACATATTCCGTTTGATTAAACTCGCCAGATCTATTTCCAAATCAATGAATGTGGATTTAACTCGTTGACTGTCTTTGTGAGAATTAGGAGAAGAGGGCATAGATAGGGAGAAAAAACAACATTTAAACCACGGTTATTAAAACAGGAAATAGTAATAATAGAAATCTGGGTAGGAGAATTTAAGATATAGACTAGCCGTCCAGATATAAACAAGTATGTAAGCAAGTATATAAATAGATAAAAGAAAAGTTTGGGAATAAATATCAAGACGAAGATTAGAACGAAGACCAGCCGCATTCAGGTATAGGAAAGGGGTTATGGGTTTGTTTATTTTATAAGGTGTCTCTTCCCCTTAATGGAACACGGTATTATCTGAGGTGTCTTGAGTAGGATTCTTTTTTCCAGGACTGATGGAAGTCCCCTACAGTATGTTAAGGGAGACATAGGAGACCACGTCTCAAACTACTTTTTAATAGATGCCTGGGATCAAATATCACTGATTCCTTACACTGAGAAATTGACTATATTTGCGACAGAAAAGGTATTACATTTAGAAACAGCTATTACCTATGTCGTTGATCCAGTATCGATACCACGATAGTTTGACATGAGGAGAAATTGAGCCTATTTAGGGGTTGGATAATCCTTGCGAGAATTACAGACAATGGAGTCTAAAGGGTAATCAATTAAAAATACTCATTGCAAACTCGGAGAACCTTGGGTGGTTTTCATCTTGTGAGAGATTTGATGTAATCTTATTCTGGAGTATTCACAAGGAATTAAATTGAAACAAACGATTAATGATTGGAGGGAAGACAGTGGAATTATTGTCGTCATGCTTGTTGCTGATTAAGAGTTAATGTTAACAACATGTATACTTTTTCTTCCAGGAGAATGGGGTTTCATTATCTCTTTTTCAGATGTTCCTGTGTATGTGGTCTTGGGAAGAGCTGTTAGTTAAATTCGGCAGTTTTGTAAGTATTAAGATATCCGGATTAGGTCGTAAATGGGAGCTATCAAATTAAATAAGGCCTGGCCATTTTTGTTTGTTTTTACCATATGGTTTGCAAATAACCATACACAACACACTTGTTATTAATATTTGGTAGTGGTGTTAAAACGTGTTTGACTTACTGAGTGGACTATTTCATTTGGTTTAGTGGGTTTTCACGGGTTAGTGCCGAGGTATCTTAAAGGGGCACACACATTTTCTGTGTGAGTTCTATTTCAAAACGTGATTTATTTTGATAAGAACTGTACTGAGGACTTACTGTACACCTGGGATACGAAATGTATGAAATGTTTGACTATTTTTGGTGATTAGACTACTATGAAATGAAACACTTCTTTGAGGGATTTGAATGACCTCTGACCTCTGTCCTGACTTTCTAGTGTGGTTTGATCACCCTCACTGGAAAGCCGAGAGACATTGACTGATGAATTTAAGGTAATTTATAATACGGATGTGAAGGTTATTTATAATGATTTTAAGTATAAAGAAGTTTATAGTTCATAGCTACAGTGGGGAAAAAAAGTATTTAGTCAGCCACCAATTGTGCAAGTTCTCCCACTTAAAAAGATGAGAGAGGCCTGTCATTTTCATCATAGGTACACGCCAACTATGACAGACGAATTGAGAAACAAATTCCAGAAAATCACATTGTAGGATTTTTAATGAATTTATTTGCTAATTATGGTGGAAAATAAGTATTTGGTCACCTACAAACAAGCAAGATTTCTGGCTCTCACAGACCTGTAACTTCTTTAAGAGGCTCCTCTGTCCTCCACTCGTTACCTGTATTAATGGCACCTGTTTGAACTTGTTATCAGTATAAAAGACACCTGTCCACAACCTCAAACAGTCACACTCCAAACTCCACTATGGCCAAGACCAAAGAGCTGTCAAAGGACACCAGAAACAAAATTGTAGACCTGCACCAGGCTGGGAAGACTGAATCTGCAATAGGTAAGCAGCTTGGTTTGAAGAAATCAACTGTGGGAGCAATTATTAGGAAATGGAAGACATACAAGACCACTGATAATCTCCCTCGATCTGGGGCTCCACGCAAGTTCTCACCCCGTGGGGTCAAAATGATCACAAGAACGGTGAGCAAAAATCCCAGAACCACACGGGGGGACCTAGTGAATCACCTGCAGAGAGCTGGGACCAAAGTAACAAAGCCTACCATCAGTAACACACTACGCCGCCAGGGACTCAAATCCTGCAGTGCCAGACGTGTCCCCTGCTTAAGCCAGTACATGTCCAGGCCCGTCTGAAGTTTGCTAGAGTGCATTTGGATGATCCAGAAGAGGATTGGGAGAATGTCATATGGTCAGATGAAACCAAAAGATAACTTTTTGGTAAAAACTCAACTCGTCGTGTTTGGAGGACAAAGAATGCTGAGTTGCATCCAAAGAACACCATACCTACTGTGAAGCATGGGGGTGGAAACATCATGCTTTGGGGCTGTTTTTCTGCAAAGGGACCAGGACGACTGATCCGTGTAAAGGAAAGAATGAATGGGGCCATGTATCGTGAGATTTTGAGTGAAAACCTCCTTCCATCAGCAAGGGCATTGAAGATGAAACGTGGCTGGGTCTTTCAGCATGACAATGATCCCAAACACACCGCCCGGGCAACGAAGGAGTGGCTTCGTAAGAAGCATTTCAAGGTCCTGGAGTGGCCTAGCCAGTCTCCAGATCTCAACCCCATAGAAAATCTTTGGAGGGAGTTGAAAGTCTGTGTTGCCCAGCGACAGCCCCAAAACATCACTGCTCTAGAGGAGATCTGCATGGAGGAATGGGCCAAAATACCAGCAACAGTGTGTGAAAACCTTGTGAAGACTTACAGAAAACGTTTGACCTGTGTCATTGCCAACAAACGGTATATAACAAAGTATTGAGAAACTTTTGTTATTGACCAAATACTTATTTTCCACCATAATCTGCAAATAAATTCATAAAAAATCCTACAATGTGATTTCCTGGATTTTTTTTTCTAATTTTGTCTGTCATAGTTGACGTGTACCTATGATGAAAATTACAGGCCTCTCTTTTCTTTTTAAGTGGGAGAACTTGCACAATTGGTGGCTGACTAAATAATTTTTTTCCCCACTGTATATTTTTATTTTGGTTCATGGGAAGAATGAGAGGGTGTTGCCTTTCATTAAGGATTTCTTAAGTATATTTTCTTATGACTGTATGGATACAAGTTTTTTCTTTCTGGAGTTATTAAAGGTATTGATTTTTATTCGATTTGTTTTTTAAACCAGTAGTAGTATTGTTTTTTTGTTTTTTATACTGTACTCACATTGTGAGTCATGTGTCAAAATGGGAATGACCAGTCCCCTGAGGTTTTTAGATTGAAGTTTACACACCTTGAGTGATATGTCCAGTGTAGCTCAGTTGGTAGAGCATGGCATTTGCAACGCCAGGGTTGTGGGTTCGTTTCCCACGGGGGACCAGTATGAAAAAAAAATGTAGGCCCTTCATCTATTTTCTTATGACTGTATGGATACAAGTTTTTTCTTTATGGAGTTATTAGGGGTATTGATTTTTATTCGATTTGTTTTTTTAAACCAGTAGTAGTATTGTTTTTTTTGTTTTTTATACTGTACTCACATTGTGAGTCGTGTCAAAATGGGAATTACCAGTCCTCTGAGGTTTTTAGATTGAAGTTTACACACCTTGAGTGATATGTCCAGTGTAGCTCAGTTGGTAGAGCATGGCATTTGCAACGCCAGGGTGGTGGGTTTGTTTCCCACAGGGGACCAGTATGAAAAAAAAATGTATGCACTCACTAACTGTAAGTTGCTCTGGATAAGAGCGTCTGCTAAATGACAAAAATGTAAATGTAAAAATATGTAAGAGTGTATCGAGGGATATAGTGGGGGAAAAAAGTATTTAGTCAGCCACCAATTGTGCAAGTTCTCCCACTAAAAAAGATGAGAGAGGCCTGTAATTTTCATCATAGGTACATGTCAACTATGACAGACAAAATGAGAAAAAAAAAATCCAGAAAATCACATTGTAGGATTTTTAATGAATTTATTTGCAAACTATGGTGGAAAATAAGTATTTGGTCAATAACAAAAGTTTCTCAATACTTTGTTATATACCCTTTGTTGGCAATGACACAGGTCAAATGTTTTCTTTAAGTCTTCACAAGGTTTTCACACACTTTTGCTGGTATTTTGGCCCATTCCTCCATGCAGATCTCCTCTAGAGCAGTGATGTTTTGGGGCTGTCGCTGGGCAACACAGACTTTCAACTCCCTCCAAAGATTTTCTATGGGGTTGAGATCTGGAGACTGGCTAGGCCACTCCAGGACCTTGAAATGCTTCTTACGAAGCCACTCCTTCGTTGCCCGGGCGGTGTGTTTGGGATCATTGTCATGCTGAAAGACCCATCCACGTTTCATCTTCAATGCCCTTGCTGATGGAAGGAGGTTTTCACTCAAAATCTCATGACACATGGCCCCATTCATTCTTTCCTTTACACGGATCGTCCTGGTCCCTTTGCAGAAAAACAGCCCCAAAGCATGATGTTTCCACCCCCATGCTTCACAGTAGGTATGGTGTTCTTTGGATGCAACTCAGCATTCTTTGTCCTCCAAACACGACGAGTTTAGTTTTTACCAAAAAGTTATCTTTTGGTTTCATCTGACCATATGACATTCTCCCAATCCCCTTCTGGATCATCCAAATGCACTCTAGCAAACTTCAGACGGGCCTGGACATGTACTGGCTTAAGCAGGGGGACACGTCTGGCACTGCAGGATTTGAGTCCCTGGCGGCGTAGTGTGTTACTGATGGTAGGCTTTGTTACTTTGGTCCCAGCTCTCTGCAGGTCATTCACTAGGTCCCCCCCGTGTGGTTCTGGGATTTTTGCTCACCGTTCTTGTGATCATTTTGACCCCACGGGGTGAGATCTTGCGTGGAGCCCCAGATCGAGGGAGATTATCAGTGGTCTTGTATGTCTTCCATTTCCTAATAATTGCTCCCACAGTTGATTTCTTCAAACCAAGCTGCTTACCTATTGCAGATTCAGTCTTCCCAGCCTGGTGCAGGTCTACAATTTTGTTTCTGGTGTCCTTTGACAGCTCTTTGGTCTTGGCCATAGTGGAGTTTGGAGTGTGACTGTTTGAGGTTGTGGACAGGTGTCTTTTATACTGATAACAAGTTCAAACAGGTGCCATTAATACAGGTAACGAGTGGAGGACAGAGGAGCCTCTTAAAGAAGAAGTTACAGGTCTGTGAGAGCCAGAAATCTTGCTTGTTTGTAGGTGACCAAATACTTATTTTCCACCATAATTTGCAAATAAATTCATTAAAAATCCTACAATGTGATTTTCTGGATTTTTTTCTCTCAATTCGTCTGTCATAGTTGGCGTGTACCTATGATGAAAATGACAGGCCTCTCTCATCTTTTTAAGTGGGAGAACTTGCACAATTGGTGGCTGACTAAATACTTTTTTTCCCCCACTGTATATGAAGGAGTGTATTGTTGTGTTTGTTCTGTTGTGCTTCGATGCAGATTTCACCAGATTGGGTCTGCTGATTTGTTGGGATTTCTTCCAATGGGTTTGAGGTCTAACTTCCTGATCCTGTGACTCTGCGGTGAAGTCAACAGTGTGATAAGGGGAGTATATTAGAAATTGGTATTAAGAATAATTGTTAAAAGTAATAATTTGTAATTTAGTCTACGCTTGTATGGATTTCTTGACTCAGAAATGAACTCAACTTAACTGTTATGATCTGTCCTCTCTCTCGAGGTTACTACAGATGGTGTCTTGATGCATAGAAGGGATAATTCGGCCGAGAACGGTGTGAACCTCAAAACCCCCTCTAACCGGCTAAAGAGGAGCGACAAAGGTGTTGAATACGGTCCTGTCCAGCACCACTTCTACTGAGAGACCTGAATCAGAGCTAGCAACCGGTGTACAGCATCTAATCGAAGCTATCAACTGTCTTTTCTCTCATGCCTTTTCTTACGAGAGTGTGACAGGAGTCCACGTGGAGTGAGCATGGAGAGAGATCCGTTCATACAAAACATCTCTCATGTTGCTGGTATACTGGTTGGCAAATGGACAAGACAGAATGGGGGGTAGAGATGGTAGCTGCTCAGGTGAGACATGGAATTTGGAACATTATCATTGGCCATCCACATTGAACTATGAAGCTATCTGAAGAACATAATGAAGAGACGCCAGAAGATTGAGTGCCGGGGAAGGATGGGGTTGGTCAACTGTGCCCGTAATTGATTTGGACTTATCTAAAATTGTTATTTGAGGTATCAGGTTGATGGAGGAGGTCTAAACACTGCTAAATTTATAGTAATTTAGACTAACAATGCATTGAGATAATGAATTGAGATAATGATCTGTAGTTATTCTCCTTATGAGGAAATTAATACTGGAATTATGGATATTTATTAATGTAGGTTAATATGGGTGTACGTTCTGCCAGTATTAATGTGTGCTAAGTTGTGGGTTTTTAACTTTGAGTGATAGGACCCATGTGTGTCACTAAGCATTGTCATTCTAA
This sequence comes from Coregonus clupeaformis, assembly GCF_020615455.1. NCBI lineage: Eukaryota > Metazoa > Chordata > Actinopteri > Salmoniformes > Salmonidae > Coregonus > Coregonus clupeaformis. The sequence continues at coordinate 22,758,145 of NC_059199.1, read as the reverse complement.
ATTTGGGTTGGATAATTAATTTTGATATGTTGAGGATTTTTCAGTAGACTATAGTTCAATTTCTTCAGACTCAATGGACTATAAGATAAACATAGTTAATCAACGAACACGGAGCTAGGGTTAAACATTGGTACATCTCTGTTGCTATGCAATAATTGAATTGGTTCCTCTCACGGGGTTAGGTGTGTGTGACATAGGAATGTTTCTTCTCTCTTCATCTGACCTGACCTCGGGTCGAATTCCTCGCTCCTACCTAATCCAAGGCTATCCTGATTTATCAGTGACTGAAACCAGAGTGTTATCCTTTGCCTCTATCCTAAGGTATATTCCTGGAATGGCGTCAGGGTTGAACAGAGTTCAGAATAAACATAGTACCCACTCAAATATCAGCTACTGTAAATGCATCTTCTGTATTTGATGTGTGTGGAAAGGGATGACAGAGGGACGAGTTTTCAGTAATAGATATTGGGTTCTTACGACCTTCTCAATGTCATGATCGTTGAAAACATGGGAGGAGACTATCATATTTCTAAACTAGGAATTCTACCGATTCCAGGGTTCTTTTGGTGTTGTGGAAACAATATATGGACTAATCCCCCTCCACTATTCGGGGGAATCTGTGGAGTGTGTACGTTAAACAACCTTCTTTATGTGGTTCAGCCTGTTGAATTTGTACCTAAAAACATTATGGGGCGTCAATCTAAAAGGGATACCTCAGAACTTATGGGTTATGTACTTTTAAGGAATTCGGATCCGATTGATTTGGCTACTAGATACAACACAATACCTCAAGACATTAGAATATTTACACATACTCAGCTAGTTTTCAAGACTATTTTTGGGAATACGGAATTACAATATTCCGATCATTATCTCATAGCATTGACACGTCATGACGTTGCTAGAGTGGCTAATGAAACAGTCATGGGTTTTCAAGCAATTGGGTCTGAAATGGCACTCATTAGACAATATGCAATTGATAATTGGATGCTAATTGGATGCTATTACAGCAGCTCAAGGGTGAGATGTATGTTGTATATATTTACCATCAGACTCTGAAGGTCTTGGGAATTTAACTAAAGCTATGGGACATATTAGAGAAATACAGGATGGGATTAGAAACACTAATCGAGAAGCACGGATATTCATATACCTCTATTGTAGTTTACAGGTAAATTAGAAATAGTCATGAATCAATGTATTTTCTGGGATGATGTCATGATATTAAGCATTGATTTATACAGTTGAAGTCGGAGGTTTACATACACCTTAGCCAAATACATTTAAACTCAGTTTTTCACAATTCCTGACATTTAATCCTAGTAAAACGACCCTGTCTTAGGTCAGTTAGGATCACCACTTTATTTAAAGAATGTGAAATGTCAGAATATTAGTAGAGGGAATTATTTATTTCAGCTTTGATTTATTTCATCACATTCCCAGTGGGTCAGAAGTTTACATACACTCAATTAGTATTTGGTAGCATTACCTTTAAATTGTTTAACTTGGGTCAAACGTTTCAGGTAGCCTTCCACAGGCTTCCCACAATAAGTTGGGTGAATTTTGGCCCATTCCTCCTGACAGAGCTGGTGTAACTGAGTCAGGTTTGTAGGCATCCTTGCTCGCACACGCTTTTTCAGTTCTGTCCGCACATTTTCTATAGGATTTAGGTCAGGGCTTTGTGATGGCCACTCCAATACCTTGACTTTGTTGTCCTTAAGCCATTTTGCCACAACTTTGGAAGTATGCTTGGGGTCATTGTCCATTTGGAAGACCCATTTGCGACCAAGCTTTAACTTCCTGACTAATGTCTTGAGATGTTGCTTCAATATATCCACATAATTTTCCTTCCTCATGATGCCATCTATTTTGTGAAGTGCACCAGTCCCTCCTGCAGCAAAGCACCCCCACAGCATGATGCTGCCACCCCCGTGCTTCACGGATGGGATGGTGTTCTTCGGCTTGCAAGATACCACCTTTTTCCTCCAAACACAACGATGGTCATTATGGCCAAACAGTTCTATTTTTGTTTCATCAGACCAGAGGACATTTCTCCAAAAAGTACGATCTTTGTCCCCATGTGCAGTTGCAAACCGTAGTCTGGCTTTTTTATGGCGGTTTTTGAGCATTGGCTTCTTCCTTGTTGAGCGGCCTTTCAGGTTATGTCGATTATAAGACTTGTTTTACTGTGGATATAGATACTTTTGTACCTGTTTCCTCCAGCATCTTCACAAGGTCCTTTGCTGTTGTTTTGGGGTTGATTTGCACTTTTCGCACCAAAGTACGTTCATCTCTAGGAGACAGAACGAGTCTCCTTCTTGAGCGGTATGATGGCTGCGTGGTCCCATGGTGTTTATACTTGCTTACTATTGTTTGTACAGATGAATGTGGTACCTTCAGGCGTTTGGAAATTGCTCCCAAGGATGAACCAGACTTGTGGAGGTCTACAATTGTTTTTCTGAGGTATTGGCTGATTTCTTTTGATTTTCCCATGATGTCAAGCAAAGAGGCACTGAGTTTGAAGGTAGGCCTTGAAATACATCCACAGGTACACCTCCAATTGACTCAAATGATGTAAATTAGCCTATCAGAAGCTTCTAAAGCCATGACATCATTTTCTGGAATTTTCCAAGCTGTTTAAAGGCACAGTCAACTTAGTGTATGTAAACTTCTGACCCACTGGAATTGTGATACAGTGAAAGTTAAATAATCAGTCTGTAAACAATTATTAGAAAAATTACTTGTGTCATGCACAAAGTAGATGTCCTAACCGACTTGCCAAAACTATAGTTTGTTAACAAGAAATTTGTGGAGTGGTTGAAAAACGAGTTTTAATGACTCCAACCTAAGTGTATGTAAACTTCCGACTTCAACTGTATGTATGTTTTTCTTGTTAGCCAGTTTAAGAGGATGAGTATAGTTGAAAATGATGTATACAAGTGTGTTATTTACAATGTATATATGGTTTATGTGGGATTTTTCCTTATATATATATTTGTAAGGTGTTGCCTACATAGATATTTAGCGTGAATGTATATACAGTGGGGAGAACAAGTATTTGATACCCTGCTGATTTTGCAGGTTTTCCAACTTACAAAGCATGTAGAGGTCTGTAATTTGTATCATAGTTACACTTCAACTGTGAGAGACGGAATCTAAAACAAAAATCCAGAAAATCACATAGTATGATTTTTAAGTAATTAATTTGCATTTTATTGCATGACATAAGTATTTGATCACCTACCAACCAGTAAGAATTCCGGCTTTCACAGACCTGTTAGTTTTTCTTTAAGAAGCCCTGCTGTTCTCCACTCATTACCTGTATTAACTGCACCTGTTTGAACTCATTACCTGTATAAAAGACACCTGTCCACACACTCAATCAAACAGACTCCAACCTCTCCACAATGGCGAAGACCAGAGAGCTGTGTAAGGACATCAGGGATAAAATTGTAGACAATAGGCAAGCAGCTTGGTGAGAAGACAACAACTGTTGGCACAATTATTAGAAAATGGAAGAAGTTCAAGATGACAGTCAATCACCATAGGTCTGGGGCTCCATGCAAGATCTCACCTCGTGGGGATTCAATGATCATGAGGAAGGTGAGGGATCAGCCCAGAACTACACGGCAGGACCTGGTCAATGACCTGAAGAGAGCTGGGAAAACCATTAGTAACACACTACGCTGTCATGGATTAAAATCCTGCAGCTCACGCAAGGTCCCCCTGCTCAAGCCAGCGCATGTCCAGGCCCATCTGAAGTTTGCCAATGACCATCTGGATGATCCAGAGGAGGAATGGGAGAAGGTCATGTGGTCTGATGAGACAAAAATTGAGCTTTTTGGTCTAAGCTCCACTCGCCGTGTTTGGAGGAAGAAGAAGGATGAGTACAACCCCAAGAACACCATCCCAACCGTTAAGCATGGAGGTGGAAACATCATTCTTTGGGGATGCTTTTCTGCAAAGGGGACAGGACGACCGCACCGTATTGAGGGGAGGATGGATGGGGCCATGTATCACGAGATCTTGGCCAACAACCTCCTTCCCTCAGTAAGATCATTGAAGATGGGTCGTGGCTGGGTCTTCCAGCATGACAATGACCCGAAACACACAGCCAGGGCAACTAAGGAGTGGCTCCGTAAGAAGCATCTCAAGATCCTGGAGTGGCCTAGCCAGTCTCCAGACCTGAACCCAATAGAAAATATTTGGAAGGAGCTGAAAGTCCGTATTGCCCAGCGACAGCCCCGAAACCTGAAGGATCTGGAGAAGGTCTGTATGGAGTGGGCCAAAATCCCTGCTGCAGTGTGTGCAAACCTGGTCAAGACCTACAGGAAACGTATGATCTCTGTAATTGCAAACAAACGTTTCTGTACCAAATATTAAGTTCTGCTTTTCTGATGTATCAAATACTTATGTCATGCAATAAAATGCAAATGAATTACTTAAAAATCATACAATGTGATTTTCTGGATTTTTGTTTTAGATTCCGTCTCTCACAGTTGAAGTGTACCTATGAATACAAATTACAGACCTCTACATGCTTTGTAAGTAGGAAAACCTGCAAAATCGGCAGTGTATCAAATACTTGTTCTCCCCACTGTAGGTGGGATGGCATACAGGCTGGCGCTAATTTATTAATACACAATTTGCCTAAATTGGTAATGGAAACACATCAACCACTTCATTTTTATTCAACACTGTAGGTTAATGCGAAAAGTGCAGGCAACTGTTTTATCTATTTTCAATGCAAACTTTCTAAATGTCAACAAAAAAATCACTCGACAAGTTAATGGAAACATAGCTAATTAAGAGTTCGGCTTTCGACTAACCATGTGCGACATGCCGCGCAGTTACAAGTCTGCTAGAGCTAGTGGCAGGCAGACGAGCAATATCCACCGTCGTGGTACAGATTAAGTCTGAGCTGGAATGTGAAGCTAACTGAAGCTGGTTAGTTTTAGCTAGTCTCGTGTGGCTCAGTTGGTAGGGCTTGGCACTTGCAACACCAGGGTTGTGGGTTTGATTCCCACAGGGGACCAATATGAAAATTTTAGCACTCACTGCTGTAAGTCGCTCTGGATAAGAGTGTCTGCTAAATGACTAAAATGTATGGTAAAAAAAAATGAAAACCCTGAGTAAATCTATATCCTACTTCTATGATATAATGGCGGTCTGCAAACAAACGTTAAATGTGCATGCAGCCACCTACTGAACTGGAGTGCGTGGTCAATCACAGTTTACAATATTTCTAAATCCTCCTAACTCAGTACTTCTGAGAATATAAAAAAGAGCCCTACTAACTTCTAATAGACCTTCCAACCCCGTCCTACCTCAATGACCCTACACTTCAATCTTTCCCTCTCTTCAACATACTTATAACAACACATGCTACACTGTTTCATCGACCAGACACAAGCCATTCAGATGTAACGACGAGTTCAATGTATAATGTCCTAAGAGCAATCGAGCAGACACCACCTTCTTAATCTGACCTTTGAATCTTGGTCCACCGACCTTTCTTTGGAGGGCATATAAATGCCGGCCGTTGGGCTCAGAGTCCCATCTCTTCTGCCACACATCTATCAAAATGGCTCTGATCTTACGTTTGGCCTCAGCTCTACCCAGTGGAACATTAATATAAATTATATCTTATTTCAAAGCTCTTTTGGCTAACTGGTCTACAATTTCATTCCCGAATGTGCTGGGACCCAGCAGAATCTCACTACTACACCCAGTCTCTCAATTCTCCATAATAACATTAATACCTCCAATAGTAGGTCACTCCTATTAGATTTACCAGATGATAAACTATTCAATACAGACAGAGAATATGAGCATATTATAATTCTAACAGGTTGTACATCCTCCACCCACTGGAGGGCAACTACTATCGCCAACAGTTCAACTGAGTAGACTGACAGTTCATCTGTTAGTCTTCTACGTATCTGCACATCAAATTCAGGAATGTAAACGCCTGCTCCTGTGCGGCCACTATCTGGGTCCTTGGATCCATCCGTGAAAAGCGGTAAAAAAGCATAACAACTTCTACCAATGTAATTGTCAAAAAGTTTCCCTATATCACTGACTTCTGACCAATCTTTCCTTTTCTCTACCAAGGTTAGGTCAACAACAGTATCTGGGAGTAACCATAGAGGAACATCCCTTATCACCACAGAAGGGCGAACCTCCAACTCCCTCAAACCACTCTCATCAGCAAGCTTTCCAACTGTCCAGCCAAAACCACTGCCTTGTCCCAACAGTCATCTAGAACAGTAGCAGTGGGATACTCAACCTCACAGCCTCACAGCCTTTCAACCTTTAAATTTTTTACGCAGTATATCCAAAGGCATCTCACCTGCCTCCACTAGTAAGTCACATACAGATGTTGATTTAAATGCACCAATACATATCCTTAAAGCTATAAACTGGAATCTGTCCAGCCTCTGAATCCAAGTCTTCGCCGCTGTTCCGTAAACTACACACTCGTAATCAATTGTCGTCCTGATCAGAGCTCTATAAATATCCATCAACAATTGTCTATCAGCACCCCACTCATAACCAGAGACTGAGCGCATAAGATTCACCACCTTCTTACACTTCGTTTCAACATACAGTGAGGGAAAAAAGAATTTGATCCCCTGCTGATTTTGTACATTTGCCCACTGACAAAGAAATGATCAGTCTATAATTTTTATGGTAGGTTTATTTGAACAGTGAGAGACAGAATAACAACAAAAAAATCCAGAAAAACGCATGTCAAAAATTTTATAAATTCATTTTTTTCATTTCAATGAGGGAAATAAGTATTTGACCCCTCTGCAAAACATGACTTAGTACTTGGTGGCAAAACCCTTGTTGGCAATCACAGAGGTCAGATGTTTCTTGTAGTTGGCCACCAGGTTTGCACACATCTCAGGAGGGATTTTGTTCCACTCCTCTTTGCAGATCTTCTCCAAGTCATTAAGGTTTCGAGTCTGATGTTTGTCAATTCGAACCTTCAGCTCCCTCCACAGATTTTCTATGGGATTAAGGTCTGGAGACTGGCTAGGCCACTCCAGGACCTTAATGTGCTTCTTCTTGAGCCACTCCTTTGTTGCCTTGGCCGTGTGTTTTGGGTCATTGTCATAGTGGAATACCCATCCACGATCCATTTTCAATGCCCTGGCTGAGGGAAGGAGGTTCTCACCCAAGATTTGACGGTATATGGCCCCGTCCATCGTCCCTATGATGCAGTGAAGTTGTCCTGTCCCCTTAGCAGAAAAACACCCCCAAAGCATAATGTTTGACGGTGGGGATGGTGTTCTTGGGGTCATAGGCAGCATTCATCCTCCTCCAAACACGGCGAGTTGAGTTGATGCCAAAGAGCTGAATTTTGGTCTCATCTGACCACAACACTTTCACCCAGTTCTCCTCTGAATCATTCAGATGTTCATTGGCAAACTTCAGACGGCCCTGTATATGTGCTTTATTGAGCAGGGGGACCTTGCGGGCGGTGCAGGATTTCAGTCCTTCACGGTGTAGTGTGTTACCAATTGTTTTCTTGGTGACTATGGTCCCAGCTGCCTTGAGATCATTGACAAGATCCTCCCGTGTAGTTCTGGGCTGATTCCTCACCATTCTCATGACCATTGCAACTCCACGAGGTGAGATCTTGCATGGAGCCCCAGGCTGAGGGAGATTGACAGTTCTTTTGTGTTTCTTCCATTTGCGAATAATCGCACCAACTGTTGTCACCTTCTCACCAAGCTGCTTGGCGATGGTCTTGTAGCCCATTCCAGCCTTGTGTAGGTCTACAATCTTGTCCCTGACATCCTTGGAGAGCTCTTTGGTCTTGGCCATGGTGGAGAGTTTGGAATCTGATTGATTGATTGCTTCTGTGGACAGGTGTCTTTTATACAGGTAACAAACTGAGATTAGGAACACTCCCTTTAAGAGTATGCTCCTAATCTCAGCTTGTTACTTGTATAAAAGACACCTGGGAGCCAGAAATCTTTCTGATTGAGAGGGGGTCAAATACTTAGTTCCGTCATTAAAATGCAAATCAATTTATAACATTTTTGACATGCGTTTTTCTGGATTTTTTTGTTGTTATTCTGTCTCTCACTGTTCAAATTAACCTACCATTAAAATTATAGACTGATCATTTCTTTGTCAGTGGGCAAACGTACAAAATCAGCAGGGGATCAAATATTTTTTTCCCTCACTGTATATGACATGATCTTTCCATTGCTCATTGAATCATAGACCCAAATATTTGTACTTAGAAACCCTCCCCACAGGCTGTCCACACAGAAACAACTGTATATTATCAGCAACTTTCTTATTTGAGAAGAACATACAACAAGACTTTGCCACTGACAATTTAAACCCCAGTCAATCAACCATCTTTCAACATCCACTATGGCTTGTTGAATAGATTTGATCACATGAGAGACATTCCTTCCCCTCTTCCAAATAGCTCCCTCATTAGCATATCATCACCAAAATCTAGTTATATAATCTCCCACCAATACCAAGTCTTTCCATCTTAATCAGCCTTCCCTCCACATAGTGTCATAAGCCTTTTCAATGTAAAAAAAGACAGTAGCCATTAATTATTTAATGACCAGAGTTTTCTCAACTTCATTGCACACCTTTACTAATGCCTTCAAAGTAGATCTACCTTTACGGAATCCACTTTGACATTGACTCAATAAACCTCTATGTTCCAGGAAATATGACAATCTGTTGACTATCATCTTTTCCATCAGTTTACACAAGTTAGAGGTCAGTGCTATTGGTCTATAACTATCAGCACATGAAGGGTCCTTGCCAAGCTTCACAAAAGGTAATATTACTGCACGTTTCCAACCAGAAGGTATAACCCCCTCACTCCAAATCATATTAAATAATCCCAGTAGAACATGTATGACCTCATCAGGTAGATGCTTAAACATTACATAGCACAACTGATCCTATTAAGGCTGAACGCATCTCATGTATGGTAAAAACAGCATCCAAAGAAGAGTCAACAGTATCCCTTTTCTTATATACATTAAAATGAGCATTTAAAATCTCACACCTGCGTTGCTTGTATACTTCATCCAAAGTAACCCCATTATGTACCCTAGCAAATGTCTCCCCAACAAGTCAGCTTTTTCTTTTTCAGTTATGGCCATTTTTTGACCCACAACCAAAACTGGAATTCGAGTGGACTTGCTTCTTCCTGTTATCTTCTTCAACATAGACCATACATCCCCCAGCTCAGTACCCTGCCTATTGTAGAGCAGAACTGTCTCCATGCATTTCTCTTGACAGACTTAATGACCCTAAGTACTAAAGCTCTCTTCCTTTGGAAATCAAGTCGATTCTCAGGAGTCATATACCTACGCAACACTCTGTAAGCCCTATTTCTTTATCGAATAGCCGCAGTGCACTCTTCAGTCCACCAAGGAGCCACCTTCCTTTTCTCACCCACTTCACTCACTGGCAGTGGTGGAAAAAGTACCCCATTTTCATACGTGAGTAAAAGTAAAGATACCTTAATAGAAAATGAGTCAAGTGAAAGTGAAAGTCCACCAGTAAAATACCACTTGAGTAAAAGTATTTGGTTTTAAATATACTTAAGTATCAAAAGTAAATGTAATTGCTAAAATATACTTACGTATCAAAAGTAAAAGTAAAAGTATATAAATTATTTTGAAACTCCTTGTCTATATATACACTACCAGTCAAAAGTTTGCACACACCTACTCATTCAAGGGTTTTTCTTTATTTTTTACTATTTTCTACATTGTAGAATAATAGTGAAGACGTCAAAACTATGAAATAACACATATGGAATCATATAGTAACCAAAAAAGTGTTTTATATTTGAGATTCGTCAAATAGCCACCCTTTGCCATGATGACAGCTTTGCACACTCTTGGCGTTCTCTCAACCAGCTTCACCTGGAATGTTTTTCCAACAGTCTTGAAGGAGTTCCCACATATGCTGAGCACTTGTTGGCTGCTTTTCCTTCACTCTGCTGTCCGACTCATCCCAAACCATCTCAATTTGGTTGAGGTTGGGGGATTGTGGAGGCCAGGTCATCTGATGCAGCACTCCATCACTCTCCTTCTTGGTCATATAGCCCTTACACAGCCTGGAGGTGTGTTGGGTCATTGTACAGTTGAAAAACGAATGATAGTCCCACTAAGCCCAAACCAGATGGGATGGCGTTTCGCTGTAGAATGCTGTGGTAGCCATGCTGGTTAAGTGTGCCTTGAATTCTAAATAAATCACAGACAGTATCACCAGCAAAGCACCCCCACACCATAAGACCTCCTCCTCCTCCTCCATGCTTCACTGTGGGAAATACACATGTAGAGATCATCCGTTCACCCACACCACGTCTCACAAAGACACGGCGGTTGAAACCAAAAATCTCCAATTTGGACTCCAGACCAAAGAACACATTTCCACCAGTCTAATGTCCATTGCTCGTGTTTCTTGGCCCAAGCAGGTCTCTTCTTATTATTGGTGTCCTTTAGTAGTGGTTTCTTTGCAGAAATTTGACCATGAAGACCTGATTCACACAGTCCCCTCTGAACAGTTGATGTTGAGATGTGTCTGTTACTTGAACTCGGTGAAGCATTTATTTGGCCTGCAATTTCTGAGGCTGGTAACTCTAATAAACGTATCCTCTGCAGCAGAGGTAAATCTGGGTCTTCCATTCCTGTGGTGGTCCTCATGAGAGCCAGTTTCATCATAGCGCTTGATGGTTTTTGCGACTGCACTTGAAGAAACTTTCAAAGTTCTTGAAATGTTCCGTATTGACTGACCTTCATGTCTTAAAGTAATGATGGACTGTCGTTTCTCTTTGATTATTTGAGCTGTTCTTGCCATAATATGGACTTGGTCTTTTACCAAATAGGGCTATCTTCTGTATACCTTGTCACAACACAACTGATTGGCTCAAACTAATTCAGAAGGAAAGAAATTCCACAAATTAACTTTTAAGAAGGCACACCTGTTAATTGAAATGCATTCCAGGTGACTACCTCATGAAGCTGGTTGAGAGAATGCCAAGAGTGTGCAAAGCTGTCATCAAGGCAAAGGGTGGCTATTTGAAGAATCTCAAATATAACATATATTTTGATTTGTTTAACACTTTTTTGGATACTACATGATTCCATATGTGTTATTTCATAGTTTTGATGTCTTCACTATTATTCTACAATGTAGAAAATAGTAAAAATTAAGAAAAACCCTTAAGTAGGTGCTCTAAAACCTTTGACCGGTAGTGTATATATACATATATTTTCTAATATATTGTCCTTTATTATTTTCCCCTAACCCTACCACCACTCCCTCAATTGGAGTAAACTAATGAACAACAACACTTAGGCTTTTACTTCCAGTTTATACATACTATACACATTTTAGGGACACAATCTATTTTACAAAAGTTATATTTTGTTTGGTTTTAGTCCTGTCCTTCCTCTAGCCTCAACCTCTCCCATCTATTTTTGATGGCCATCCAGTTTGATTTCTATTTGCCATATATTTTTAATTGTGCTGTTTCACAAAAGTTCTGAACCTATATACATTTTACGGACACAGTATATTTTATATTAGTTATCTTGTTGTTATTAGTCCCTTCAGCTCTATTCAACCCCTCCCATCTATCTCTTAACACCATCCATATCGGATTTCTATTTGCCATATATTTTTCAACTGTGCTGTGATGTTTCACAAAAGTTCTGAACCTTTCTATTCTCATAGTTTCTACAGATTGTAAATTAAAGATAAACATTTTTGCTAAAAAGATTGTTATATTATTGATCGATTGACTATGACTTTTCAATTCACCCAGTATTGCTATCTGCAGAGTTAGCTCCAGGTAAATGTTGCAATTCTTCAGCCATTCCTGGACCTGTGACCAAAAACAAGCTACATATGGACAATACCAAAGTAAATAATCTAATGACTCTGTCTCGTCGCAGCAAAATCTGCAGAGCTGGGAAGGTTGTATCCCCCATTTATATAACATTCTATTGGTTGCAAGAATTTTGTATAATAATTTAAATTGAAAAATGTGAATCCGGCGTCCTTTTGTGTATCGGTTCATAAACCATGTGCCATGGAATCGGTACATCGAAAATCTCTTCCCAACTATTTTGCAATCTGTATGGCACAGCTGTAAATGTTTTGGTCCTTAAATTAAACTGGTATCTTTTTTTATTCAGCACAATTTTCTTTAACCAATTTTTGTCTTCAATGCAGGGCCGACAGACAAGTTCCTTGCTTTTTCCCCCTTCCACTTGCCTCTTCCATTTTTGCGGTAATGCTGCAATTAGTTGGTTGTAATTTGGGGTATAGCAGACATTTCCATATATTTTTGTTAGCTGCATGTGTGACATAACTCCACCAGTCCTATTTATGAAATGTTTTTTTTATCAATTAGTATATTTGAGTTGAACCACAATATTTGTTATATTATTTGTTCTGTCTTTTCTGGTGGATTAAACTGAAATTGCAACCAACTATCTATAGCTTTGTGACGTTCTGGCTCCGGGACTCTTAGTAGTGAGCCAGGGTTGTCATTTTCATTTGGGTGTAGTTCTATGTGGGATCTAGTTGTTTCATTTCTATGTTTGGTTTTGATGTTGATTTAGTCATATGACTCCCAATCGGAGGTAACGAGTGTCAGCTGTCGGCTCGTTATCTCTGATTGGGAGCCATATTTATACTGTGTGGTTTCACCTTGGTTTTGTGGGTTTTTGTTTCCTTGTTGCTGTTAGTCATTATCAGTATTGAACTTCACTTTCGTCATATTTGGTTTGTTGTTTTGATCGTGGTTTCTTTATAATAAAGTCTACGATGTTCGCTCAACACGCTGCGTATTGGTCCGTTTCCTCAGACGATCGTGACAGAAAAACCCACCACAAAAAGACCAAGCAGCGTGTCAAGCGGCAACAGGACCTACCTACACAGGATTTATGGACTCCCATAAAGGATTCATGGACATGGGAGGAGATTCTGGATGGTGAGGGGCCTTGGGATCAACCGGGAGAATATCGCCGTCCTCGTGAAGAGCGGGAGGCAGCTAAAGCCGAGAGGCGGCGATATGAGGAGGCAGCACGGAGGCAAGGCTGGAAGCCCGAGAGTACTACCCAAAAATTTCTTGGGGGGGCTAGAAGGGGAGTGTGGCGAAGTCAGGTAGGAGACCTGCGCCTACTCCCTGGACTGACCGTGGAGAGCGAGAGTACGGGCAGACACCGTGTTACGCAGTAGAGCGCATGGTGTCTCCTGTACGCAGGCATAGCCCGGTTCGGTACATTCCGGCTCCACGTATCGGCCGGGCTAGACTGAGCATTGAGCCAGATGTCATGAGGCCGGCCCCACGCATCCGGTCACCAGTGCGTCTCCTCGGGCCGGCTTACATGGCACCAGCCTTACGCATGGTGTCCCCGGTTCGCCTACATAGCCCGGTGCGGGTTATTCCACCTCCCTGTACTGGTCAGGCGACGGGGAGCATACAACCAGGTAAGGTTGGTCAGGCTCAGTGCTCAAGGGAGCCAGTACGCCTGCACGGTCCGGTATTTCCGGCACCACCTCCTGTCTCCAGTCCAGTACCACCAGTGCCTACACCACGCACTAAGCCTCCTGTGTGTTCCCGAGTCCTGTGCGTCCTGTTCCTGCTTCCCGCACTAGCCCTGAGATGCGTGTCCTCAGCCCGGTACCTCCAGTTCCGGCACCACGCATCAGGCCTACGGTGCGTCCCCAGGGTCCAGCATGCCCTGTTGCTTCTCTCCGCACTAGCCCTGAGATGCGTGTCCTCAGCCCGGTACCTCCAGTTCCGGCACCACGCATCAGGCCTACGGTGCGTCCCCAGGGTCCAGCATGCCCTGTTGCTTCTCCCCGCACTAGCCCTGAGATGCGTGTCCTCAGCCCGGTACCTCCTGTTCCGGCACCACGCACCAGGCCTACGATGCGCCTCAGACAGCCAGAGTCTGCCGTCTGCCCAACGGGGCCTGAACTGTCCGTCTGCCCAACGCCGTCTGAACTGCCCGTCTGCCCAACGGGGCCTGAACTGTCCGTCTGCCCAACGCCCGTCTGAACTGCCCGTCTGCCCAACGCCGTCTGAACTGTCCGTCTGCCAAGCGCCGCGAGGAACTGCCCGTCTGTACTGAGCCTGCAAAGCCGCCCGTCTGCCATGAGCCTTCAGAGCCGTCCGCCAGACCGGAGCCGCTAGAGCTCTCCGCCAGACAGGAGCAGCCAGAGCCTTCCGCCAGACAGGATCAGCCAGAGCCTTCCGCCAGACAGGATCAGCCAGAGCCTTCCGCCAGACAGGATCAGCCAGAGCCTTCCGCCAGACAGGATCAGCCAGAGCCTTCCGCCAGACAGGATCAGCCAGAGCCGTCCGCCAGACAGGATCAGCCAGAGCCTTCCGCCAGCCATGAGCAGCCAGATCCGTCAGCCAGCCATGAGCAGCCAGATCCGTCAGCCAGCCATGAGCAGCCAGATCCGTCAGCCAGCCATGAGCAGCCAGATCCGTCAGCCAGCCATGAGCCGTCCAGCCAGGATCCGCCAGAGCCGTCCAGCCAGGATCCGCCAGAGCCGTCCAGCCAGGATCCGCCAGAGCCGTCCAGCCCGGATCCGCCAGCCAGCCAGGATCCGCCAGAGCCAGCCAGCCAGGATCCGCCATTCAGTCCGGAGCTGCCCCTCAGTCCGGTGCTGCCCCTTAGTCAGGTACTGTCCCTTAGCCCGGTGCTGCCCCTTAGTCCGGTGCTGCCCCTTAGTCCGGTGCTGCCCCTTAGTCCGGTGTTGCCCCTTAGTCCAGGTGGGGTTAGTTGGAGGGTGGTCATTGGGAGGAGGCTACTGAAGCAGGTTGTGACTGTGGTGGGGTGGGGATCACGACCGGGGCCAGAGCCGCCACCGTGGACAGACGCCCACCCAGACCCTCCCCTAGTCCTTATGCTGGTGCGACCGGAGTTCGCACCTTTAGGGGGGGGTACTGTGACACTCTGGCTCCGGGACTTGTGTATTTGAGCCAGGGTGTATTTTGTTTTGTTGGGTTTTGGGTGTATTTCTATGTTTGCATTTCTGTCACGTTCATTTCTAGGTTTGGTCAATGACTCCCAATCGGAGGTAACGAGTGGCAGCTGTCGGCTCGTTATCTCTGATTGGGAGCCATATTTATCTGTGTGTTTTCCTTTGGGGGTTGTGGGTTTTTGTTCCGTTTTCGGTCTGTGTACCGTGGACTTCATTGAGTCGTCTTTTGTTTTGGATTTTGGTTACTTTGCTAAATAAAGTCATGTTTCTTGGACACGTTGCGCCTTGGTCATACTTGGACGACATAGACGACCGTGACAAGCTTGTTTTAAAAATAGCGATATTTTGGAGATTATTTCATTTTCAAATAACCGAAAGTGATTTGTAAACTGGGATGTGACTAAAGAGTTAATCAGGGTGATTTTTTCACAAAAAGACAGGTATTTTCCTTTCCATGGTAGCAAGATCTTCTCTATTTTTGCTAACTTTCTTTTAAAATATATTGGAGTGAGAGCATTTCTTTCTTTCGGGATATGTATACTGAGTATATCCACATCACCATCAGACCATTTTATTGGTAAACTACACGGTAATGTAACAGTTGTATTTTTTTGTGATCCAATATGTACAGAGCCTTGCAAAAGTATTCATCCCCCTTGGCATTTTTCCTATTTTGTTGCATTACAACCTGTAATTTAAATTGATTTTTATTTGGATTTCATGTAATGGACATACACAAAATAGTCCACATTGTTGAAGTGAAATTAAAAAAATAACTTGTTTCAAACATTCTAAAAAATAAATAACAGAAAAGTGGTGCGTGCATATGTATTCACCCCCTTTGCTATGAAGCCCCTAAATAAGATCTGGTGCGACCAATTGCCTCCAGAAGTCACATAATTTGTTAAATAAAGTCCACCTGTGTGCAATCTAAGTGTCACATGATCTCAGTATATATACACCTGTTCTGAAAGTCCCCAGAGTCTGCAACACCACTAAGCAAGGGGCACCACCAAGCAAGCGGCACCATGAAGACCAAGGAGCTCTCCAAACAGGTCAGGGACAAAGTTGTGGAGAAGTACAGATCAGGGTTGGGTTATAAAAAAATATCAGAAACTTTGAACATCCCACAGAGCACCATTAAATCCATTATTAAAAAATTGAAAGAATATGGCACCACAACAAACCTGCCAAGAGAGGGCCGCCCACCAAAACTCACAGACCAGGCAAGGAGGGCATTAATCAGAGAGGCAACAAAGAGACCAAAGATAACCTTGAAGGAGCTGCAAAGCTCCACTGCTGTCAAGGCGTGCTGAAGGTGGGTGTGGTGTATGAATCATGCGCAGGACGCAGAGGCTCAGTCCAAAGGCTTTAGTGCAATATATATAAAAGACAGAAGCACAATAAGCCCGAAGGCGAATACACGGCGCACACAGGCGACAAAACAAACGGCGCACAAACATGTGCAAAATAACCTCTCCAAAACACTGGAGGGAAAATGTAGCTCCAAACACGAAACAGAAGCGCAATCACACACAACGACAAGCACACACAACGAGAACTAAATAGGACACTAACGAGGACTAACAAGACACAGGTGTACAACATCCAGACAAAACCAAACGAACATGAAACATAGATCGGTGGCAGCTAGTACTCTGGGGGACGACGACCGCCGAAGCCTGCCCGAACCAGGAGGAGGAGCAGCCTCGGCCGAAACCGTGACAGTACCCCCCCTTGACGCGCGGCTCCAGCCGTGCGCCGACCCCAGCCTCGGGGGACGACCAGGAGGACGCGGAGCAGGGCGCGCGGGATGGTCCCGGTGGAACTCCGACAGGAGAGATGGGTCTAGGATGTCCCTCCGCGGCACCCAGCACCGCTCCTCCGGGCCGTACCCCTCCCACTCCACGAGATACTGGAGACCCCCATCCGGCGTCTAGAGTCCAAGATGGACTGAACGGTGTACGCCGGAGCCCCCTCGATGTCCAGTGGGGGCGGAGGAGTCTCCCCTATCTCATTGTCCTGGAGTGGACCAGCTACCACCGGCCTGAGAAGAGACACATGGAACGAGGGGTTAATATTCTTATACTCAACAGGTAGATGTAACCTATAACACACCTCGTTCAATCTTCTCAGGACTTTAAAGGGCCCCACAAACCGCCGACCCAGCTTCCGGCAGGGCAGGCGGAGGGGTAGGTTTCTGGTAGAGAGCCAGACTCGATCTCCGGGTGCGTACACCGGCCCCTCACTGCGGTGGAGATCAGCGCTCGCCTTGTGACGAAGGACGGCCCGCTGCAGGTGGACGTGGGCAGCGTTCCACGTCTCTTCCGAGCGCCTCATCCAATCATCCACCGCAGGGGCCTCGATCTGGCTCTGCTGCCAAGGTGCCAGAACCGGCTGGTAACCTAACACACATTGGAAGGGGGTTAGGTTAGTAGAGGAGTGGCGGAGAGAGTTCTGGGCCATCTCGGCCCAGGGAATGTACCGTGCCCACTCCTCCGGCCGGTCCTGGCAATACGACCTCAGAAACCTACCCACATCCTGGTTGACACGTTCTACCTGCCCGTTACTCTCCGGGTGGTACCCTGAGGTAAGGCTAACCGAGACCCCCAAACGCTCCATGAACGCTCTCCAAACACGAGAGGTAAACTGGGGGGCCTCGATCAGACACTATATCCTCGGGTACCCGTAATGCCGGAAGACGTGGGTAAATAGGGCCTCAGCGGTCTGTAGGGCAGTAGGAAGACCCGACATAGGGAGAAGACGACAGGCCTTAGAGAACCGGTCCACAACGACCAGGATGGTGGTATTCCCCTGAGAGAGGGGAAGGTCTGTCACAAAATCCACCGAGAGGTGGGACCATGGTCGTTGTGGAACGGGCAGGGGTTGTAACTTACCCCTGGGCAGATGTCGGGGCGCCTTACACTGGGCACACACCGAGCAGGAGGAGACATAAACCCTCACATCCCTAGCCAAAGTGGGCCACCAGTATTTAGTGCTAAGGCAATGCACCGTCCGGCCGATACCCGGATGTCCAGAGGAGGGTGACGTGTGAGCCCAGTAAATGAGTCGATCCCGAATCTCGAGCGGAACGTACTTCCGACCCTCAGGACACTGTGGAGGGCTGGGGTCGGCACGCAACGCCGCTCGATTTCGGCATCGACCTCCCACACCACCGGTGCCACAAGGCAAGACTCCGGTAGTATGGGAGTGGGCTCAACGGACCTCTCCTCTGTGTCATACCGCCAGGACAGCGCATCCGCCTTACCATTCTGGGACCCAGGGATGTACGTGATTTTAAATACGAACCTGGTGAGAAACATACTCCATCGAGCCTGGCGAGGGTTCAGTCTCCTCGCTGCCCGGATGTACTCCAGGTTCCGATGGTCAGTCAAAATGAGGAAAGGGTGTTGAGCCCCCTCAAGCCAATGCCTCCACACCTTAAGGGCTTGAACTACAGCTAACAGCTCCCTGTCCCCAACGTCATAGTTACGCTCCGCCGGGCTGAGCTTCTTTGAGTAAAAAGCACAGGGGCGGAGTTTAGGTGGCGTGCCGGACCGTTGAGAGAGAACGGCCCCTATACCAGCCTCAGACGCGTCTACCTCGACCTGAAAGGGTAATCGGGATCCGGATGCGCCAGCACCCGGAGCCGACGTAAACAGGTCCTTCAGTCTCCTAAAGGCCCTGTCCGCATCGGCTGACCACTGCAGGCGCACCGGACCCCCCCGTTCAGAAGGGACGTGATGGGAGCTGCCACCTGTCCAAAACCCCGGATAAACCTCCGGTAGTAATTCGCAAAGCCCAAAAACTGCTGCACCTCTTTTACAGTAGTTGGGGTTTGCCAATTACGCACAGCGGACACACGATCCACCTCCATTCTCACCCCCTGACGCGGACAACCGATAACCCAAAAAGGAGACCGACTCCTGGAAAAACAGACATTTCTCTGCCTTGACATATAGGTCGTGCTCCAACAGCCTCCTCAATACACGACGCACCAGGGTTACATGCTCGGCTCGGGTAGACGAGTACACCAGAATGTCATCAATGTACACGACCACCCCTTGTCCCTGCATATCCCGGAAAATGTAATCTACGAAGGATTGGAAGACTGATGGAGCATTCATCAACCCATATGGCATGACGAGATATTCGAAATGACCTGACGTGGTACTAAACGCTGTCTTCCATTCGTCACCCTCCCTAATGCGTACCAAGTTATACGCGCTCCTGAGATCCAGTTTTGTGAAAAACCGCGCTCCATGCAATGACTCCGTCATGGTCGCAATCAGAGGGAGTGGATAACTGTATTTCACAGTAATCTGATTGAGACCACGGTAATCAATGCACGGGCGCAACCCTCCATCTGTCTTTTTCACAAAAAAGAAGCTCGAGGAGGCGGGAGAAGTGGAGGGCCGAATGCAGGGGCGATGTGTTCATTAGGGCGATATGGGCGACGCACTGCCAAACGGGAAAAGAAAAGGATTTTTTTTCTAATCAATTATATCACGGCAACAGTAGTTTTCAGTGTTCTAATCTAGACGTCTGATCTGCCACTGAATGTCCAATCAGGCTAAAGTCGTGCTTCAAATGGCCCCGCCCCTTTTGGGGCGATTTCAGTCAGGTTGAAAATCGCCCAGGAGTCTCTCATAGACTATCATGTAAAAAATTTTTTTTTTCAAATATCTGAGCTTTCAATACAATCTCTATGGGTTCCGGGAGGGCTTGCACTTACGCGCTTTCGTCAGACGTAACATAAGTAACCATGAACATAACTAAGAAAAGAGCGGGTAGCAGCGTCAATCAATTCACGTACAACTGTCAAGATGGCTAGCTTTGCGAGGCAAAGATGAAACTGAGGGCTCCACCAACCCTGGTATTTTTCTTGGACTTGTCAACTTTGTGGCACAATTAGATGAGGTGTTTGATGACCATCTTAAAAATGCTAAAGTTTTCAAGGGCACATCAAAGACCATTCAAAACGAGCTACTGGAGTGTATGCTAGCGGTCATGAGGGAACATATTGTGGAGGAGGTGAAGTCGGCGAACTTCGTAGCTATCCAAGCTGACGAGACCATGGACGTTTCTACACAGACACAGCTGGTGCTTGTGCTGAGGTACATAGATAGCAACCACAAAGTGCAGGAGCGCTTTTTTGAGTTCCTTCCCATCTCGGAATCAACCTCAGTCTCAATCGCCAGTGTGCTTTTGGAGAGACTGAACGGTCTTTTTGCCGACGACGAGAAAGTCAAACTCATTGCGCAAGCTTACGATGGAGCCAGTGTGAGGGGAGAGAAGGCTGGTGTGCAGCAAAAGGTGCGTAAGCATTTCAAGAATGCCCATTACGTGCATTGCTATGCGCATCAGCTGAATTTGATCATGCAGCAAGCTAGAACAGTTTCAGTACAAGTAATGTAGCCTCTCTCTCTCTTTGTCCCTCCCTGTCTGTCTCTTTAACACACACACGCCCAAATCAGTTCACAGTTGATGTTGTTTAAAATTGTTTAAAAAAGTTTTTAAAAAAGTAAAAAAAAAAAAAAAATCTGTTCATGTTCATTTTTACAAATCTATACAATTGGGCAGAATATGGTTGTTCATATTTACAAATCTATACAATTGGCCAGAATATGGTTGTTCATTTTTACAAAGCCATACAGATAGCTGTGTTTACCTTTTCTAGAAATTATTTTCAAATTCTGTTTTCAGGCAAAATGTCTATCACTGTTCATTTTCACAAATCTATACAAGAGGGCAGAATATGGAAGTCTATAAAAATTTCTTATTACCAATAACTTGCATCAATGTTTTCAGTAGCCTCTATCAAAAGCTCCTGCTTGCTTGTTGTGAATTATGCTCAGGTGCACATATTTCCAATTCAACCATGAGGCCTTTTTGAAGCAAGTAATGTGTATATCAGTATTGACTTATATGCTGCCCCTGTCTTCATGTTGTTGCTGGACATATCTTTTTTAAAATGTGTGTAGGTCACCTAAATCATCAGAAAAATTGCCCCCCCTGAGAATTTTTTCAGGAGCCGCCACTGGCCGAATGTATCCCTGTCTCAAAGATTCGGCTATGTAAGTCTCCATAGCTTTTCTCTCCTCTTGAGACAAAGGATACACATGGCTCCGTGGGAGCGCTGCTCCTGCCTGGAGATCAATCGCACAATCCCCCTGTCTATGAGGAGGCAACTGCGTCGCCCTAGTTTTGCTAAACACGAGAGCTAAATCCCCATATTCAGGCGGAATGTGCAGTGCGGGCACTTGGTTTGGACTTTCCACCGAAGTCGCCCCCACGGAAACACCCAGACATCGCCCCTCGCACTGAGCAGACCACCCATCGAGAGACCTCTGTTGCCACGAAATAGCAGGGTTATGGGTGCTTAACCAGGGAATCCCCAGCACCACTGGGTACGCAGGAGAGTCGATCAGATACAGCTGTATAGTCTCCTCATGACCCCCCTGCTCACACATCCGAAGTGGCGCTGTGATCTCCCTGATCAACCCCGACCCCAACGGGCGGCTATCTAAGGCATGAACGGGAAAAGGTTTGTCAACAGGTAGGAGAGGGATCCCTAACTCAAAACAAAACTTCCGATCAACAAAATTCCCAGCTGCGCCTGAATCTACTAGTGCCTTATGCTGAGAATGAGGTGCAACCTGTGGAAAACAAACAGGTATACAAAAGTGCGCAACAGAAAGCTCTGGGTAAGTGGGACGTCTACTCACCTGGGAGGCCCCCAGTGCGTGGCCTGTTGTCTTCTCCCCGGAGAACCCTCCCCAGCACCTGGCTGCAGTGTGCCCTCCACGACCGCACTTGGTGCAGGAGACAGGCCCCCTCGGGCTCCTCCTCCTCCGTTCTCTAGCGCCGGCACCCCCGAGCTCCATAGGGCTCGGCTCGGAGGTGCCGGAGGGCGGAATGGACGGACTCCCCTCGGGACGTCCACGGGTGGCCAGCAGGGTGTCCAGACGGATGGACATATCGACCAACTGGTCGAAGGTAAGATGGGTATCCCTGCAGGCCAACTCACGTTGAACGTCCTCTCGTAGGCTACATCGAAAATGGTCGATGAGAGCCCGTTCATTCCACCCTGCATCCGCCGCTAGAGTCCGGTACTCTAGAGCGAACACCTGAGCGCTCCTCTTCCCCTGTCTCAAATGGACTAGACGCTCCCCCGCCGCTTTGCCCTCAGGTGGATGGTCGAACACGGCCTTGAAGCGGCGGGAGAATAATAATAATAATATAATAATAATAATAATAATAATAATATAATATAATAATAATAATATAATAATATATATATAATAATAATAATAATAATAATAATAATAATAGGTCATTTAGCAGACGCTCTTATCCAGAGCGACTTACAGGAGCAATTAGGGTTAAGTGCCTTGCTCAAGGGCACATCGACAGATTTTTCACCTAGTCGGCTCGGGGATTAGAACCAGCGACCTTTCGGTTACTGGCACAACGCTCTTAACCACTAAGCTACCTGCCGCCCAACTCGGCGTAGGTGATGGTGTTGGCGTCCATCTTCCTCCACTCGGCGTTAGCCCACTCCAACGCCTTGCCCGTGAGACAGGAGATGAGGGCGGAAACGCTCTCGTATCCCGAGGGCACCGGGTGTACAGTGGCCAGGTAGAGCTCCACCTGCAGGAGGAACCCCTGACACCCGGCAGCTGTTCCGTCATACGCCCTCGGGAGCGAGAGCCGAATCCCCCTGGGTTCCGAACCTGGGACTGGTGGACCGACCGTTGGGGTGGGCAGGGTAGGTGGAGGTGTGGGTACCCTGCTGGCCTCCCATCGGTGCAAGGTGTTGATTACCTCCTGTAGAGCGGTCTCCAGTTGTCTTATCTGGCCCTCTTGCCCACGGAGATGCTCCTCGAGCGACACAGGCGTCACTGCCGATCCTGCTGATTCCATTATGGTGTGTGATTCTGTCAAGGCGTGCTGAAGGTGGGTGTGGTGTATGAATCATGCGCAGGACGCAGAGGCTCAGTCCAAAGGCTTTAGTGCAATATATATAAAAGACAGAAGCACAATAAGCCCGAAGGCGAATACACGGCGCACACAGGCGACAAAACAAACGGCGCACAAACATGTGCAAAATAACCTCTCCAAAACAGTGGAGGGAAAATGTAGCTCCAAACACGAAACAGAAGCGCAATCACACACAACGACAAGCACACACAACGAGAACTAAATAGGACACTAACGAGGACTAACAAGACACAGGTGTACAACATCCAGACAAAACCAAACGAACATGAAACATAGATCGGTGGCAGCTAGTACTCCGGGGACGACGACCGCCGAAGCCTGCCCGAACCAGGAGGAGGAGCAGCCTCGGCCGAAACCGTGACAACTGCGGAGATTGGAGTATCTGTCCATAGGACCACTTTAAGCCGTACACTCCACAGAGCTGGGCTTTACGGAAGAGTGGCCAGAAAAAACCCATTGCTTAAAGAAAAAAATAAGCAAACATTTGCTGTTTGCCAAAAGGCATGTTGGAGACTCCCCAAACATATCGAAGAAAGTACTCTGGTAAGATGAGACTAAAAGTGAGCTTTTTGGCCATCAAGGAAAACGCTATGTCTGGCGCAAACCCAACACCTCTCATCACCCCGATAACACCATCCCCACAGTGAATCATGCTGTGGGGATGTTTTTCATCGGCAGGGACTGGGAAACTGGTCAGAATTGAAGGAATGATGGATGGCGCTAAATACTGGGAAATTCTTGAGGGAAACCTGTTTCAGTCTTCCAGAGATTTGAGACTGGGACGGAGGTTCACCTTCCAGCAGGACAATGACCCTAATCATAGTGCTAAAGCAACACTCAAGTGGTTTATGGGGAAACATTTAAATGTCTTGGAATGGCCTAGTCAAAGCCCAGACCTCAATCCAATTGAGAATTTGTGGTATGATTTAAAGATTACTGTACACCAGCGGAACCCATCCAACTTGAAGGAGCTGGAGCAGTTTTGCTTTGAAGAATGGGCAAAAATCCCAGTGGCTAGATGTGCCAAGCTTATAGAGACATACCCCAAGAGACTTGCAGCTGTAATTGCTGCAAAAGGTGACTCTCTGATAAAGAAATGTGTGAGTAAGATATTACTAAAATGTCACACCCTCAGTTAATCTAATAACGTGTGTGCATAGGTAGCAATGTGAGCAGGAGTTAGGCCTCCCAATTTAGGGAGGAGAGAAACCGTTAGGCTTGGAGGAGAGTATGAAAAGGTTTCAGGATATTGTGAGGACGGCGATAACCAAGGAATGCAGCCTGCCCGAGCAAGGAGTAGACTATGATAAGAACATGTGTGTGTGTGTGTATGTGTGTGTGTGTGTGTGTGTGTGAATGTGTGTGTGTGTGTATATATGTGTGTGTGTGTGTGTGTGTCTATGTGTGTGTGTGTGTGACCTGATGGTCAGGAGAGCAGAGGAAAATCACATGAGCTAAACCCAGGTGTATGTGGACAGTGGAAAAATACAGCCCGCCTACAGCGGTCGTGTGAGAAAGAAAGTAATTACAATTGAATATTTTGAAGAAGAGACATATAAATAAAAATTAAAGACCGAATAAATTATTTTTTAAAAACTGTAAAATTATTTAATACCTAACAACTCAGTTAAAGTGACAAAATAATTATTAGAGAGTTGAAAGTAATCTAAATTCAAATAAGGTGAGACTCAGTAATTTGTTAAAAGCCATAAAATAATTGTTCAAGGGTTTGGGTATAGGACGACCAAAGAGTTCTGTTACCATAGGAGGCAAATCCTCACAAGAGGTCCCAGAATCAACTGGGGACGAGAAATATATGGAAGTGTTGAGACAATCTGAAAGAGTGTCAAGGCGTGCTGAAGGTGGGTGTGGTGTAGGAATCCTGCGCAGGACACAGAGGCTCAGTCCAAAGGCTTTAGTGCAATAAATATATATCCAACCGAAGCAAAATAAGCCCGAAGGCAAAATGCACGACGCACACAGGCGACAAAACGAATGACGCACAAACATGTGCAAACAACCCTCTCAAACACTGGAGGGAAAATGTAGCTCCAAAACACGAAACAGTAGTACAATCACACACAACGACAAGCACACACAACGAGAACTAAATAGGGCACTAACGAGGACTAACAAGACACAGGTGTACAACATCCAGACAAAACCAATCGAACATGAAACATAGATCGGTGGCAGCTAGTACTCGGGGGACGACGACCGCCAAGCCTGCCCGAACCAGGAGGAGGAGCAGCCTCGGCCGAAACCGTGACAGTACCCCCCCTTGACGCGCGGCTCCAGCCGTGCGCCGACCCCGGCCTCGGGGACGACCAGGAGGACGCGGAGCAGGGCGCGCGGGATGGTCCCGGTGGAACTCCGACAGGAGAGATGGGTCTAGGATGTCCCTCCGCGGCACCCAGCACCGCTCCTCCGGGCCGTACCCCTCCCACTCCACGAGATACTGAAGACCCCCCATCCGGCGCCTAGAGTCCAAGATGGACCGAACGGTGTACGCCGGAGCCCCCTCGATGTCCAGTGGGGGCGGAGGAGTCTCCCCTATCTCATTGTCCTGGAGTGGACCAGCTACCACCGGCCTGAGAAGAGACACATGGAACGCAGGGGTTAATATTCCTATACTCAACAGGTAGATGTAATCTATAACATACCTCGTTCAATCTTCTCAGGACTTTAAAGGGCCCCACAAACCGCCGACCCAGCTTCCGGCAGGGCAGGCGGAGGGGTAGGTTTCTGGTAGAGAGCCAGACTCGATCTCCGGGTGCGTACACCGGCCCCTCACTGCGGTGGAGATCGGCGCTCGCCTTGTGACGAAGGACGGCCCGCTGCAGGTGGACGTGGGCAGCGTTCCACGTCTGTTCCGAGCGCCTCATCCAATCATCCACCGCAGGGGCCTCGATCTGGCTCTGCTGCCAAGGTGCCAGAACCGGCTGGTACCCTAACACAAATTGGAAGGGGGTTAGGTTAGTAGAGGAGTGGCGGAGAGAGTTCTGGGCCATTTCGGCCCAGGGAATGTACCGTGCCCACTCCTCCGGCCGGTCCTGGCAATACGACCTCAGAAACCTACCCACATCCTGGTTGACACGTTCTACCTGCCCGTTACTCTCCGGGTGGTACCCTGAGGTAAGGCTAACCGAGACCCCCAAACGCTCCATGAACGCTCTCCAAACACGAGAGGTAAACTGGGGACCTCGATCAGACACTATATCCTCGGGTACCCCGTAATGCCGAAAGACATGGGTAAATAGGGCCTCAGCGGTCTGTAGGGCAGTAGGAAGACCCGCCATAGGGAGAAGACGACAGGCCTTAGAGAACCGGTCCACAACGACCAGGATGGTGGTATTCCCCTGAGAGAGGGGAAGGTCTGTCACAAAATCCACCGAGAGGTGGGACCATGGTCGTTGTGGAACGGGCAGGGGTTGTAACTTACCCCTGGGCAGATGTCGGGGTGCCTTACACTGGGCACACACCGAGCAGGAGGAGACATAAACCCTCACATCCCTAGCCAAAGTGGGCCACCAGTATTTAGTGCTGAGGCAATGCACCGTCTGGCCGATACCCGGATGTCCAGAGGAGGGTGACGTGTGAGCCCAGTAAATGAGTCGATCCCGAATCTCGCGCGGAACGTACTTCCGACCCTCAGGACACTGTGGAGGGCTGGGGGTCGGCACGCAACGCCTCGCTCGATTTCGGCATCGACCTCCCACACCACCGGTGCCACTAGGCAAGACTCCGGTAGTATGGGAGTGGGCTCAACGGACCTCTCCTCCGTGTCATACCGCCGGGACAGCGCATCTGCCTTACCATTCTGGGACCCAGGGATGTACGTGATTTTAAATACGAACCTGGTGAGAAACATACTCCATCGAGCCTGGCGAGGGTTCAGTCTCCTCGCTGCCCGGATGTACTCCAGGTTCCGATGGTCAGTCAAAATGAGGAAAGGGTGTTGAGCCCCCTCAAGCCAATGCCTCCACACATTAAGGGCTTGAACTACAGCTAACAGCTCCCTGTCCCCAACGTCATAGTTACGCTCCGCCGGGCTGAGCTTCTTACTGTAAAAAGCACAGGGGCGGAGTTTAGGTGGCGTGCCGGACCGTTGAGAGAGAACGGCCCCTATACCAGCCTCAGACGCGTCTACCTCGACCTGAAAGGGTAATGCGGGATCTGGATGCGCTAGCACCGGAGCCGACGTAAACAGGTCCTTCAGTCTCCTAAAGGCCCTGTCCGCATCGGCTGACCACTGCAGGCGCACCGGACCCCCGTTCAGAAGGGACGTGATGGGAGCTGCCACCTGTCCAAAACCCCGGATAAACCTCCGGTAGTAATTCGCAAAGCCCAAAAACTGCTGCACCTCTTTTACAGTAGTTGGGGTTTGCCAATTACGCACAGCGGACACACGATCCACCTCCATTCTCACCCCTGACGCGGACAACCGATAACCCAAAAAGGAGACCGACTCCTGGAAAAACAGACATTTCTCTGCCTTGACATATAGGTCGTGCTCCAACAGCCTCCTCAATACACGCCGCACCAGGGTTATATGCTCGGCCTCGGGTAGACGAGTACACCAGAATGTCATCAATGTATACGACCACCCCTTGTCCCTGCATATCCCGGAAAATGTTATCTACGAAGGATTGGAAGACTGATGGAGCATTCATCAACCCATATGGCATGACGAGATATTCGAAATGACCAGACGTGGTACTAAACGCTGTCTTCCATTCGTCACCCTCCCTAATGCGCACCAAGTTATACGCGCTCCTGAGATCCAGTTTTGTGAAAAACCGCGCTCCATGCAATGACTCCGTCATGGTCGTAATCAGAGGGAGTGGATAACTGTATTTCACAGTAATCTGATTGAGACCACGGTAATCAATGCACGGGCGCAACCCTCCATCTCTCTTTTTCACAAAAAAGAAGCTCGAGGAGGCGGGAGAAGTGGAGGGCCGAATGTATCCCTGTCTCAAAGATTCGGCTATATAAGTCTCCATAGCTTTCCTCTCCTCTTGAGACAAAGGATACACATGGCTCCGTGGGAGCGCTGCTCCTGCCTGGAGATCAATCGCACAATCCCCCTGTCTATGAGGAGGCAACTGCGTCGCCCTAGTTTTACTAAACACGAGTGCTAAATCCCCATATTCAGGCGGAATGTGCAGTGCGGGCACTTGGTTTGGACTTTCCACCGAAGTCGCCCCCACGGAAACACCCAGACATCGCCCCTCGCACTGAGCAGACCACCCATCGAGAGCCCTCTGTTGCCACGAAATAGCAGGGTTATGGGTGCTTAACCAGGGAATCCCCAGCACCACTGGGTACGCAGGAGAGTTGATCAGATACAACTGTATAGTCTCCTCATGACCCCCCTGCGCACACATCCGAAGTGGCGCTGTGATCTCCCTGATCAACCCCGACCCCAACGGACGGCTGTCTAAGGCATGAACGGGAAAAGGTTGGTCAACAGGTAGGAGAGGGATCCCTAACTCAAAACAAAACTTACGATCAACAAAATTCCCAGCTGCGCCTGAATCTACTAGCGCCTTATGCTGGGAATGAGGTGCAACCTGTGGAAAACAAACAGGTATACAAAAGTGTGCAACAGAAAGCTCTGGGTAAGTGGGACGTCTACTCACCTGGGAGGCCCCCCCAGTGCGTGACCTGTTGTCGTTACTCCCGGAGAACCCTCCCCAGCACCTGGCCGTAGTGTGCCCTCCACGACCGCACTTGGTGCAGGAGACAGGCCCCCTCGGGCTCTTCCTACTCCGTTCTCTAGCGCCGGCACCCCGAGCTCCATAGGGCTCGGCTCGGAGGTGCCGGAGGGCGGAATGGACGGACTCCCCTCGGGACGTCCACGGGTGGCCAGCAGGGTGTCCAGATGGATGGACATATCGACCAACTGGTCGAAGGTAAGATGGGTATCCCTGCAGGCCAACTCACGTTGAACGTCCTCTCGTAGGCTACATCGAAAATGGTCGATGAGAGCCCGTTCATTCCACCCTGCATCCGCCGCTAGAGTCCGGTACTCTAGAGCGAACACCTGAGCGCTCCTCCTCCCCTGTCTCAAATGGACCAGACGCTCCCCCGCCGCTTTGCCCTCAGGTGGATGGTCGAACACGGCCTTGAAGCGGCGGGAGAACTCGGCGTAGGTAATGGTGTTGGCGTCCATCTTCCTCCACTCGGCGTTAGCCCACTCCAACGCCTTGCCCGTGAGACAGGAGATGAGGGCGAAACGCTCTCGTATCCCGAGGGCACCGGGTGTACAGTGGCCAGGTAGAGCTCTACCTGCAGGAGGAACCCCTGACACCCGGCAGCTGTTCCGTCATACGCCCTCGGGAGCGAGAGCCGAATCCCCCTGGGTTCCGAACCTGGGACTGGTGGACCGACCGATGGGATGGACAGGGTAGGTGGAGGTGTGGGTACACTGCTGGCCTCCCATCGGTGCATGATGTTGATTACCTCCTGTAGAGCGGTCTCCAGGTGTCGGATCTGGTCCTCTTGCCCACGGAGATGCTCCTCGAGCGACACAGGCGTCACTGCCGATCCTGCTGATTCCATTATAAAGGTGTGTGATTCTGTCAAGGCGTGCTGAAGGTGGGTGTGGTGTAGGAATCATGCGCAGGACACAGAGGCTCAGTCCAAAGGCTTTAGTGCAATAAATATATATCCAACCGAAGCAAAATAAGCCCGAAGGCAAAATGCACGACGCACACAGGCGACAAAACGAATGACGCACAAACATGTGCAAACAACCCTCTCAAACACTGGAGGGAAAATGTAGCTCCAAAACACGAAACAGTAGTACAATCACACACAACGACAAGCACACACAACGAGAACTAAATAGGGCACTAACGAGGACTAACAAGACACAGGTGTACAACATCCAGACAAAACCAATCGAACATGAAACATAGATCGGTGGCAGCTAGTACTCCGGGGACGACGACCGCCGAAGCCTGCCCGAACCAGGAGGAGGAGCAGCCTCGGCCGAAACCGTGACAAAGAGGGTTGTCAAAAGTATTTTAAGAGAGGTATGGTTTTGAGGGACGTCTGGACGCAGACAAACTCGAATCCATGGTAAAACAGATGCACAAGGTGTGTAAAGGCAGAGTAGAGAGAGAGCGAGTGAAAGGGCTAGATAGGACAGGGTGTGGCTCTCTGAGTCTCGAAAGAGAGAGGAGGGTCAGAGAAGGAAAAAGTAAGTAAGAAAGTTCTAAGACAGAACCCACAGCTCCCCATGTAGAACGGGTTGGATCCTGATTATACCCCTCCTTGGCAGATCAGGCCTGGAGGGAAAATCCAGACAATTAAAGTAGTGGTGGTGAGGGGAAGGGTGCCACAGCAGGCTGCTGCTGTGGAGCCGCCACCCCCTTACCAGAACCAAGGGGAAGCTGAGGCAGAAAAGGAACAAAGTACAGTTGAGGTTCTTAAGAAACTTTTGGAACAACAGCAGCAACCCAATTGGAATTGCAGAAATTAGAAAGAGAGAGAGAGAGACGGAAAGAGAATGCAAAGAAAGTAACTAGAGTACTAGGGTACAATAGGGGGGTCAAGGGACCGAAGGGTGGAAGACCCAGGTCCCTGAGGAGACTTGAACCCCACAACAAAAGTCCAGTTAGGAGAGAAAAACAGGAGGTTTCAGAGCTAAGCTCAGGAGGGAGTCAGTATGAGTCAGGAGATGAGAGAGTAGGAGGGGGCCAGTACCCAATGATAGCCTTACCTAATCTATTGGCAGGGAATGAAGGGGCCCCAGCAACCTTAGATGTATACAGGCCATGAACACAGAGGGATGTGGTCCGAGCGGTAGAAAGAATGACCCACCCCCAAAAAAGGATTGGGCTGCCGTTAGAGGGCAGTGGGTTTCAGGGGATGCCCAGAGGGCACTTTTGCCATGGGCTGATTACGGAGAGTATGTTGGGAAAATAATTGAACTGTGTAATAGCCTCAGGGAACATTACCATCGTCATGCAGACTTCTCTAAAGTACATGAGTGTAAACAAGAGGATAGTGAGACTGTTAGCCAATACTTAGAGAGGCTTAAGGATGTGTTCAACGCAAACAGTGGCATACCCGAGCCAGACCAGAGACAGGGGAATGATACGCCCTACCATCAGCAATTCAAAATAGCGTTCCTCAGTGGAATGAGACCAGAGATAAGCAGGACCATTAAAAATACTTTGATAGGGTGGAGAACGGCACCGCTAGCTGAGGTTAAAAGATATGCAATCCATCATGAGCAGAATAAGTGCTTTAACTGTAGTCAGGAAGGGCATTTTGCAAAAGAGTGTGAGGCGCCGTGCAAATACTGTAAGAGAACAGGCCACAACCATCGAGATTGCAGATAGTGGTAGGATAGGATTGGGCAACTGTGAAGGGAGACTGGACCCCAGGAAGGGGGTTATTTTACAGTGTGCCGTAGACGTAGAGTATCGAGATAAACTTAATCAACTATGTAACAATCTCAGAGATTACTACCATAGACGCTGATTTTTCTAAAATCCATGAGTGCAAACAGGTAGCAGATGGACCGTATGATCAACAATTAAAAATAGCCTTTTTAAGCGGAATGAGGCCTGACATTTCTCAAACAATAAAAAATACCCTGATTGGCTGGGGCACAGCAACACTGATTGAGGTAAAAAGTATGCAGTTTACCAAGAGCAGATTGGGAGAGAAAAGAGGAGTAAGAGAGACCTTAAGGGAGTGCCAACTCTCGGGGAGATAGTAGGCCAGAACAAAGGGACAGTGTCCTGGAAATCACAGTCTGTTTTTGTTTTTTTTGTCAGTTCTGCTGGGAGTAGATTCTAGTGAGGAGGAGACTGAGGAGCCCATTGATCCAAGTTGTGAGGTGTTTGAATAGGCTACTATTGACCTAGCACTTCAACAGGAACAGAAACCTTATTTGACATTGACAGTAATGGGTAAGAAAATGTAATTCCTATGCGGTACAGGGGCTTGCAGGACAGCAATCTGTGCAGCAGACAAACTAGAGGGAGTGAGGATTGATGGGGAGAAAATCATGGTCATCCATTTATTGAAAGGTTATCAGCCCCAATAACCCTAAAACAGGAACAATCAGGAGGAGAACCAACCAAACCCGTCCTGATATCTAAGCTGTGTCCGGTAAATTTACTAGAACGTGATGTAATGACTAAATTGAATGTGGCCGTCACTCCCACTGAGAGGGGAATGAAAGCACACATAGTCAGAGACAATATGGTGGTCTGTGGGGAAGCGAAACCATGTTATTGGTATAGTCAAGACTTGTTAAGGGGGGGGGGATAACTGATATTCCCCGAACCTTAATGGAACTTGCTGATGATGTGGTACCAGGCCCCACTAAAATGTCCCCCGATGACCTACACTGTACTCTCAGGTATAACCAACACCCAGGTCCAGATTCAATCTATGAGGAAGCACTATTTAAAACCACAGAAATAACTGTAGCCCTAAAATGGTTTCACTATGACAATACCCACGCAGCAGTAGAAGTGGAACTAGGGCCCCAAAGTCAGAGACTGTTAAGAGAGAAATGGAACCCACATGTGTCCCTAGCAAAGGAGCCAGCAGAGGACTGGAAAGACATGGGCCAGTGGGTATCCAAGAGTAAGAGGATCACTGATTGGGTCAGCACAGCACATCCACGGATAGGTATCGTGGTACATTTAGATGAGGGTAGAGATTGTAGAGGATTTCCTGTGTGAAAAAAGTAATAGAAATTGGGTGATGAGAAATGTTGATTTGCATTGTTTAAGCAAGAATGGTATTAAATTCATGCTTTCTAGTTACGTGTATGCAAATATGTTATTCGTTTTTGGTGGTGTGTGGATAGAATTGACTAATGCCAGGATTTAGTAAACGAAGCAGAGGGTAATGTGAAGCGGATGTCTGAATAGTTTGTTTATACAACAGTGAGTTACGCCGACAGTTCACGTTGAATAATGGGAGATTGTTTTTACTATTAGGCTGATGGCGTAGTAAACATTTTTCATAGGTTCTGGATTTATTCAAAAATAGGTTTATATTTTAATAAATTAATGCAACAGGTTTAAATCAGTAGATTACCGGAAAGTGGTTATGGGTTATGGGCTTGTTATTTATAGGTTTAGTGAATTTAATGAAACGTGGAGTTATCCGATGTGTTCTGAGGGGGAGTTTTTAGTTTTTTGTTTTTTCCCAGGAATGAGGGAAATAATAATAATAATAATAGTATGCCATTTACTCTCCTGAGTGGCGCAGCGGTCTAAGGCACTGCATCCCAGTGCTAACTGTGCCACTAGAGATCCTGGTTTGAATCCAGGCTCTGTCGCAGCCGGCCGCGACCGGGAGACTCATGGGTGGCGCACAATTGGCCCAGCGTCGTTCAGGGTAGGGGAGGGAATGGCCGGCAGGGATGTAGCTCAGTTGATAGAGCATGGCGTTTGCAATGCCAGGGTTGTGGGTTCGTTTCCCACGGGGGGCCAGTATAAAAAAATATGTATTCACTAACTGTAAGTCGCTCTGGATAAGAGCGTCTGCTAAATGACCAAATGTAATGTAAATGATTTAGCAGATGCTTTTATCCAAAGCGACTTACAGTCATGCGTGCATACATTTTTGTGTGTGGGTGGTTCCGGGGATCGAGCCCACTACCCTGGCGTTCCAAGCGCCGTGCTCTACCAGCTGAGCTACAGAAAACCACGAAGAAATCCCCTACAGTATATGTTAAGGGACAGTAGGAGACAACGTATCAAATTTTTTTT
Source organism: Coregonus clupeaformis (assembly GCF_020615455.1). Lineage (NCBI taxonomy): Eukaryota > Metazoa > Chordata > Actinopteri > Salmoniformes > Salmonidae > Coregonus > Coregonus clupeaformis. The sequence continues at coordinate 22,724,372 of NC_059199.1, read as the reverse complement.
TTTATAGATGCCTGGGAACAAAATATCACTGCTTACTTATACGAAATAAGGGATTATATTGGCAAATTAGTGAAATATGACATTAAGAAGGGTGACAGGAACAATATACGGGGAAACAGATATTTCTTATGTTCTTGATTACATTTTTTCATTTTGGCCATTTGGCAGACGCTCTTATCCGGGGCCACTTACAGTTGGTGAGTGCATACATTTTCATACTGTAAAGAAAGGGGCAATCCTACGAGATAATGTCTGGCATAAGGATAAATTATTACATTTATTAAAGTCACTGTTTTTGATATGCGGAAATATTGACACATGGGTAAAGCAATGTGTCAATAGGGGGGATGGTAGAGCAGGTTAGGAAAAACTTTGGTAGAGCAGGAACAGGTTAGGAAACACTTAGGAAACACTTTGTGGCCTATGGTGTAACGAACTACAAAAAAAAAAAATGTGGGGGTTCCAGATGTGTCATCTGTGCACAGAATAATCACCAAGATAGACAGAGAGCACCCCAGAGGGAATATCCCCCTGGCAAAATATCCAGTCCAACAATTGGAAATTGATTTTATAGAGTTATCACGGAGTGAAAGGAAGAAATTGGGTACAATGTCTACCGATAGTATTAATGACGATTAGGGTAACACCAGATAAATTGTATTGTCCCCCTTTGAGAAAGTGTTTGAAAGACCTTACAGAATGCCACAGTTGGCAGGACCAGAACAGGCAGACATAGAACTAGAGAATACACTAGCAGAACACATGAGAAAATTGTTCGTTAACCATACCCGTATGTCTAAGGATTTGTGTCCTACAGGAGAATTAAAGGAGAAGGTGACTCATAGTATACAACCTGGATCCAATCGTTGAGGAAAATGGATTGAAAGCAGCCACGCTGGGAGGGACCATACCAAGTCCTATTGGTAACTGCCTTCGCTATAAGAATAGCTGAGAGAGCCACTTGGGTCCACGTTACCCACTGCAAAAAGGTACGCCCACATACCAGCACCGTTGAACACACACAGAGATAAAGAGAAGAACTGACCCCACTAGGGTTCAGGGGTAAACACTGTTAACGAAGAAACCCTACCCCGACCTTTCATCACTGTGGGGTATTCCTAGAGGTGTGGGTATGGGGAAGTACCAGGCAGGTGGGTCAGTGACAGGATTGGGATGGCGGTTTTGGGGATTTTGGGGGACTCTGAGCTGCATCATCGTGTTAACCATATTATGGAGGTCAACCTAAACAGGGAAATGATTAACAAAATAATACCAAGGCACTGATTAGATCTCGTAGAAATACTGAAACCAAGAAAGACTATTGGGGGAATGATTATTTTATAGGTAAAGTCAGTTTAGGACAAGATGGGGGATTCAAGATACTATTCGACTTCTCCCATGAAGAGATAGGAGGTTTTGGGGCTTTGGTAAGAAGGGACAAGAAAGTTACATTCTAGAAGGTATGGTAAATACATTTGCACTGGGGAATGCTCATGTCCTTGGGCAAAGGTGTTTAAACATACCTGGGGAACGTACTATGAGAATGTAATGGACGCAGCATACCGATGGGGAATTAAACAACCCCATGATAAATGTAAAACGGAACTGGTGATAACGGTAAAGTCAATTATGCAAGATGACATAGCAAGGAACTATTGGGTCTGTCTTGATGATGTCGGGGCAAATACATGTGTGAGGCACAGTTTTCAGGAGAGAAATGAATCTTCCACCCCAGAGACAGAACAGCAGGTAGATCTAATGTTATCACCAGATGTATCAAAAACTAGTCTAACACCCATTGGAAGGCCCTCAGAAGGAATCCTAAATAGCACTAAACCACCAAGGGTAGAAGATTTCCTCATGCAGGAAATGAACCAAGGAGAAGTAGAAGGAATTTCAAATGAGAACTTCTGGGTAAGGTGGATGAACTACACAGCTAGGGCGTTGGGTCAAACTAATTGTTATGCCTGTTCAACAGGTAGGCCAACCCTTTTAACTGCACCTATGCCTCAGACCATGTTCTCTTGTGTGATAGATTTGGGATCAAACCAAACCTCACCTAATTGTTCTGATATTAAAATAACCACTCTTAAAAAGGATAATACTAAGGCACCCCAATTCACCATGACCCCCGGAGATTATCAATGTTATAGACACCAAAGTAATGCGAATCGCAGATCAAATTGGAGAAGGGTTTACAACAACGTTTTTCTGGTGGGTTACAATTAATAAAAATGTTGACTGGATTAATTACATCTATTAAGGTTCATTAATCAGACAAGGGATGCAGTAAAGGGAATCTGACCTGGCAGAATAGATTGGCTCTCGATATGCTTTTAGCAGAGAAGGGCGTAGTTTGCAAGATGGTGGGAGATCATTGTTGTACGTTTACCCCAACAATACAGACCCAGATGGTACAGTAACTAGAGCACTGGCCGGTCTCACGGCATTAAGTGAAGAATGGGCTGAGAGCTCGGGGGTGAATACATCAATGACTGGATGGTTTGATTAAATGTTTGGTAAATGGAAAACTATCGTTGCAACTATTCTGGGTGCAGCTATAGCTTGTATGGGTATGCTTGTTCTTTGTGGATGTTGTCTTATTCCCTGTGTCAGAGGGTTGGTGAGCAAGGCGTTGGAGAAAGCAGTGACCTATGGGCCCATTCCCTACTCAGACCGATGGAACGACGACCTATATCCTCCCACTCTAGTGGACGATGCAGAAGATTTTAACCCTTATGAACCTAAATTGGATGAGACAATTTTTGATGTTTAGTATACTATCTTTTCAATGAAAGTTATAATGAAAATCCTAACAAGGAGAGTGAGTTATGGTTGGAAGTAAAATTTAGTAGCAATGCAAGACAAATGGTATTTTTATAGTGTGTTTTGTACTAGTGATTCATTTAGTATGCAAAACAAGTTGTATGCCTTGTTGTGTGTTTCATTTTATAAGAATGTATTTTAAATGTGTGTGTGAAATTTTGTCAAAGGGTGGATTGATAAAGAAATGTGTGAGTAAGATATTACTAAAATGTCACACCCTCAGTTAATCTAATAATGTGTGTGCATAGGTAGCAATGTGAGCAGGAGTTAGGCATCCCAATTTAGGGAGGAGAGAAACCGTTAGGCCTGGAGGAGAGTATGAAAAGGTTTCAGGATATTGTGAGGACGGCGATAACTAAGGAATGCAGCCTGCCCGAGCAAGGAGTAGACTATGACAAGAACATGTGTGTGTGTGTGTGTGTGTGTGTGTGTGTGTGTGTGTGTGTGTGTGTGTGTGTGACCTGATGGCCAGGAGAGCAGAGGAAAATTACATGAGCTAAACCCAGGTGTATGTGTACAGTGGAAAAATACAGCCCGCCTACAGTGGTGTGGGATTTTTCCTCTGACGTGTGCGTATAAAAATATTGTGCGACCATTTTGTTGCAGAGCGCTCTCATGAATAAATATGCTGACCATGAGCAGAATTGGGTCTTTCTTTAATTTATTTAAACTAAGATATTTACAACCTTTTGGGAATTATTCAAAGATTTAAGAAGTAGTTGACTTCAACCATTGAGATAACAAAATTCTCGTAACACTCTCCAAAGTATTGACTTTGGGGGGGGGGTGAATAGTTATGCACGCTCAATTTTTCTGTTTTTTTCTGTCTTATTTCTTGTTTGTTTCGGCAAAAAAAAAAATTTGCATCTTCAAAGTGGTAGGCATGTTGTGTAAATCAAATGATACAAACCCCCAAAAAATCTATATTAATTCCAGGTTGTAAGGCAACAAAATAGGAAAAATGCCAAGGGGGGTGAATACTTTCGCAAGCCACTGTAATATAGTACACTTACCATAATTTGGTTTTAATCCAGAGAGGTTAGAAAAAGTATCTAGATACTCTATGAGGCTGTGGAGGGATCCAAATTGTGGATTTAAAGAAAACATGAATCATCAGCGTAAAATGGCACCTTTGTTTTTAAGCCCTGGATTTCTAACCCCTTGATATTATTGTTGGACCTGATTTTAACAGCTAACATTTCGATGGCAATAATAAATAGATATGCCGATAGTGGACAACCTTGTTTTACTCCTCTTGACAGTTTAAAACTTTCTGAGAAGTAGCCATTATTTACTATTTTACACCTAGGCTTACTATACATAACTTTAACCCATCTCCTCAATTGAAATATTCCAGGCATTTACATATAAACTCCAGACGTACTTTATCAAAAGCCTTTTCAAAGTCAGGTATGAATACCAGGCCTGGTTTCCTAGATTTTTCCTAGTGTTCTATTGTTTCCAGTACTTGTCTTATATTATCTCCAATGTATCGTCCATGTAAAAAACTTGTCTGATTAGGATGAATGATTTCCAACAATACCTTTTTTAATTCAGTGCTCTGTGCATTTTGCTAGAATTTTTGCATCACAGCACTGACATGTAAGTGGCCTCCAATTGTTTAAATGGACTGGATCTTTATACACTGCTCAAAAAAATAAAGGGAACACTTAAACAACACAATGTAACTCCAAGTCAATCACACTTCTGTGAAATCAAACTGTCCACTTAGGAAGCATCACTGATTGACAATACATTTCACATGCTGTTGTGCAAATGGCATAGACAACAGGTGGAAATTATAGGCAATTAGCAAGACACCCCCAATAAAGAAGTGGTTCTGCAGGTGGTGACTACAGACCACTTCTCAGTTCCTATGCTTCCTGGCTGATGTTTTGGTCACTTTTGAATGCTGGCGGTGCTTTCACTCTAGTGGTAGCATGAGACGGAGTCTACAACCCACACATGTGGCTCAGGTAGTGCAGCTCATCCAGGATGGCCCATCAATGCGAGCTGTGGCAAGAAGGTTTGCTGTCTGTCAGCGTAGTGTCCAGAGCATGGAGGCGCTACCAGGAGACAGGCCAGTACATCAAGAGACAAGGAGGAGGCCGTAGGAGGGCAACAACCCAGCAGCAGGACCGCTACCTCCGCCTTTGTGCAAGGAGGAGCAGGAGGAGCACTGCCAGAGCCCTGCAGAATGACCTCCAGCAGGCCACAAATGTGCATGTGTCTGCTCAAACGGTCAGAAACAGACTCCATGAGGGTGGTATGAGGGCCCGACGTCCACAGGTGGGGGTTGTGCTTACAGCCCAACACCGTGCAGGACGTTTGGCATTTGCCAGAGAACACCAAGATTGGCAAATTTGCCACTGGCGCCCTGTGCTCTTCACAGATGAAAGCAGGTTCACACTGAGCACATGTGACAGACATGACAGAGTCTGGAGACGCCGTGGAGAATGTTCTGCTGCCTGCAACATCCTCCAGCATGACCGGTTTGGCGGTGAGTTAGTCATGGTGTGGGGTGGCATTTCTTTGTGTGGCCGCACTTCCTCCATGTGCTCGCCAGAGGTAGCCTGACTGCCATTAGGTACCGAGATGAGATCCTCAGACCCCTTGTGAGACCATATGCTGGTGCGGTTGGCCCTGGGTTCCTCCTAATGCAAGACAATGCTAGACCTCATGTGGCTGGAGTGTGTCAGCAGTTCCTGCAATAGGAAGGCATTGATGCTATGGACTGGCCCGCCCGTTCCCCAGACCTGAATCCAATTGAGCACATCTGGGACATCATGTCTCGCTCCATCCACCAACGCCACGTTGCACCACAGACTGTCCAGGAGTTGGCGGATGCTTTAGTCCAGGTCTGGGAGGAGATCCCTCAGGAGACCATCCACCACCTCATCAGGAGCATGCCCAGGCATTGTAGGGAGGTCATACAGGCACGTGGAGGCCACACACACTACTGAGCCTAATTTTGACTTGTTTTAAGGACATTACATCAAAGTTGGATCAGCCTGTAGTGTGGTTTTCCACTTAAATTTTGAGGGTGACTCCAAATCCAGACCTCCATGGGTTGATAAATTTGATTTCCATTGATAATTTTTGTGTGATTTTGTTGTCAGCACATTCAACTATGTAAAGAAAAAAGTATTTAATAAGATTATTTCATTCATTCAGATCTAGGATGTGTTGTTTAGGTGTTCCCTTTATTTTTTTGAGCAGTGTATTTACCACTTGGATCCTGTTTCAGTAATAATGAAATCAGACCTTCTTGTTGAGTGTCTGATAATCTACCATTTATATGGGAGTGGTTAAAACATGCTAATAACGAGAGTTAAGTGAGTTAAGACAATCAGATATAGTATCAGATCCCCAAATGGGCACATTTATAGGCCTACATTTGCACGCAGGCCAGGTAGCCTAGGCCTACTTCTATGCGTAATCAGATGCGTGTCCTTACTCAAGATTGACAGGAGCGCGCCAAACAAAAGACAATGAATAAATGGACAACTCATAAATGGAATGAAATAAACCAAAACATTTTTCTCCACAAGTGAAGCCTAGGTTGTGCGCTCTGCAAACAACGTGTCCACTCCTACAATGACAACATTAAGACTGTAATAATAATATATTGAATGCATTAACAGAAATTACCTAACCAAACAAACATTGTAGATTAGAAATGATGGTAATTAACAGTAAATGTACTACTAGTGAAACTGGTGTGCCATCTCCATGGCCTCCGCAAAGGATTAGTCCACTCAGACAGGCGTGAATCAGACGGGTGTCTCATGTGCCATAAATTATTTTTATATACAGTGCATTCGGAAAGTATTCAAACTCCTTGACTTTTTCCACATTTTGTTACGTTACAGCCTTATTCTAAAATGTTTTTATTTTTATTTTTATGTCCTCATCAATCTACACACAATACCCCATAATGACAAAGCAAAAACAGGTTTTTAGACATTTTTGCTAATGTATAAAAAATAACAACTGAAAAAAAATAACATTTAAATAAGTATTCAGACCCTTTACTCAGTACTTTGTTGAAGCATCTTTGGCAGCGATTACAGCCTCGGGTCTTCTTGGTTATGACGCTACAAGCTTGGCATTTGGGGAGTTTCTCCCATTCTTCTCTGCAGATCCTCTCAAGCTCTGTCAGGTTGAATGGGGAGTGTCGCAGCACAGCTATTTTCAGGTCTCTCCAGAGATATTCGATCAGGTTCAAGTCCAGGCTCTGGCTGTGCCACTCAAGGACATTCAGAGACTTGTCCCGAAGCCACTCCTGCGTTGTCTTGGCTGTGTGCTTAGTCGTTGTCCTGTTGGCAGTTGAACCTTCGCCCCAGAGTTCATGAGCGCTCTGGAGAAGGTTTTCATCAAGGATCTCTCTGTATTTTTCTACGTTCATCTTTCCCTCGATCCTCAATCAATCAATCAATCAAATTTTATTTATAAAGCCCTTTTTACATCAGCAGATATCACAAAGTGCTATACAGAAACCCAGTCTAAAACCCCAAACAGCAAGCAATGCAGATGTAGAAGCACGGTGGCTAGGAAAAACTCCCTAGAAAGGCAGAAACCTAGGAAGAAACCTAGAGAGGAACCAGGCTCTGAGGGGTGGCCAGTCCCCTTCTGGCTGTGCCGGGTGGAGATTATAAGAGCACATGGCCATTAAGGCCAGATTTCTCTCCAAGATGTTCAAACGTTCATAGATGACCAGCAGGGTCAAATAATAATCACAGTTGTTGTAGAGGTTGCAACAGGTCAGTGCAACAGGTCAGTACATCAGCAGTAAATGTCACTTGGCTTTTCATAGCCGGGCATTTAGAGGTTGAAATAGCAGGTGCGGTAGAGAGAGAGTTGAAAACAGCAGGTCTGGGACAAGGTAGCATGTCCGGGGAATAGGTCAGGGTTCCATAGCCGCAGGCAGAAGAGTGTAAACTGGAGCAGCAGCACGACCAGGTGGACTGGGGAAAGCAAGGAGTAATGGAGGCAGAGACAGCGGGGTCGGGAGACACTGTGGCCCCGTCCGACGATACCCCCAGACAGGGCCAACCAGGCAGGATATAACCCCACCCACTTTGCCAAAGCACAGCCCCCACACCACCAGAGGGATATCAACAGAACACCAACCTACTACCCTGAGACAAGGCTGAATATAGCCCACGAAGATCACCTCCACTGCACAAGCCAGAGGGAGCGACAAACCGGACAGGAAGATCACGTCAGTGACTCAACCCACTCAAATGATGCACCCCTCCTAGGGATGCATGGAAGCACCAGTAAGCCAGTGACTCAGCCCCCATAATAGGGTCAGAGGCAGAGAATCCCAATGGAGAGACAGGAACCGGCCAGGGTTAGAGACAACAAGGGCGGTTTGTCGCTCCAGTGCCTTTCCGCTCACCTTCGCACCCCTGGGCCAGACTAAACTCAATCATAGGACCTACTGAAGAGATGAGTCTTCAGTATAGACTTAAAGGTCGAGAACGAGTCTGCGTCTCTCACATGGATAGGCAGACCATTCCATAAAAATTGAGCACTATAGGAGAAAGCCCTGCCTCCAGCTGTTTGCTTAGAAATTCTAGGGACAATAATAAGGCCTGCGTCTTGTGACCGTAGCGTACGTGTAGGTATGTACGGCAGGACCAAATCGGAGAGATAGGTAGGAGCAAGCCCATGTAATGCTCTGTAGGTTAGCAGTAAAACCTTGAAATCAGCCCTAGCCTTAACAGGAAGCCAGTGTAGAGAGACTAGTAATATGATCACATTTTTTGATTCTAGTCAAGATTCTAGCAGCCGTGTTTAGCCCTAACTGAAGTTTATTTAGTGCTTTATCCGGGTAGCCGGAGAGTAGAGCATTGCAGTACTCTAATCTAGAAGTCACAAAAGCATGGATTAGCTTTTCTGCATCATTTTTGTATTTTTGCAAGTTACGAAGATGGAAAAAAGCTGTCCTTGAAATATTATTGATATGTTCGTCAAAAGAGAGATCAGGGTCCAGAGTAACGCAGAGGACCTTCACAGTTTTTTTTAGACGACTGTACAACCATCAAGATTAATTGTCAGATCCAACAGAAGATCTCGTTGTTTCTTGGGACCTAGAACTAGCATCTCCGTTTTGTCCGAGTTTAAAAGTAAAGAATCCATCCACTTCCTTATGTCTGAAACACAGGCTTCCAGGGTAGGCAATTTTGGGGCTTCACCATGTTTCATCGAAATGTAGAGCTGTGTGTCGTCCGCATAGCAATGAAAGTTAACATTGTGTTTCCGAATGACATCACCAAGAGGTAAAATATATAGTGAAAACAACAGTGGTCCTAAAACGGAACCTTTAGGAACACCGAAACTTACAATTGATTTGTCAGAGGACAAACCATCCACAGAGACAAACTGATATCTTTCCGACAGATAAGATCTAAACCAGGCAAGAACTTGTCCGCGTAGACCAATTAAGGTTTCCAATCTCTCCAAAATAAAAAAGATCCTGACTAGTCTCCCAGTCCCTGCCGCTGAAAAACATCCCCACAGCATGATGCTGCCACCACCATGCTTCACCTTAGGTATGGTGCCAGGTTTCCTCCATTTACATTTACATTTACGTCATTTAGCAGACGCTCTTATCCAGAGCGACTTACAAATAGGTGCATTCACCTTATAGCCAGTGGGATAACCACTTTACAATGTTTTTTTGTTTGTTTTGGGGGTTGGAGTAAAGGGGGGGGTAGAAGGATTACTTTATCCTATCCCAGGTATTCCTTAAAGAGGTGGGGTTTCAAATGTCTCCGGAAGGTGGTGAGTGACTCCGCTGTCCTGGCGTCGTGAGGGAGCTTGTTCCACCATTGGGGTGCCAAAGCAGCGAACAGTTTTGACTGGGCTGAGCGGGAACTATGCTTCCGCAGAGGTAGGGGAGCCAGCAGGCCAGAGGTGGATGAACGCAGTGCCCTCGTTTGGGTGTAGGGACTGATCAGAGCCTGAAGGTACGGAGGTGCCGTTCCCCTCACAGCTCCTCCAGACGTGACGCTTGGCATTCAGGCCAAAGAGTTAAAACTTGGTTTCATCAGACCAGAGAATCTTGTTTCTCATGGTCTGAGAGTCCTTTAGGTGCCTTTTGGCAAACTCCAAGCGGGCTGTCATGTGCCTTTTACTGAGGAGTGGCTTCCATCTGGCCACTCTACCATAAAGGCCTGATTGGTGGAGTGCTGCAGAGATGGTTGTCCTTCTGGAAAGTTCAAGTTGTAGAAACATCTCAAAGATGATCAATGGAAACAGGATACACCTGAGCTCAATTTCGAGTCTCATAGCAAAGGGTCTGAGTACTTATGTAAATAAGGCATTTCTGTTGTTTTTTTAAAAACTGTTTTCGCTTAGTCATTATGGGGTATTGTGTGTAGATTGATGAGGGAAAACATTTATTTAATCAATTTTAGAATACGGCTGTATCGTAACAAAATGTGGAAAAAGTGATTGGGTCTGAATGCTTTCAGAATGTTCTGTATTTGCCACTGCTCGACTAAAAAAATCTTGGTCAATCAACAGCCTATCGACCAAACAGTTGACTAAATGGGGTCAGCCCTACTCTTATCCATAATAATCTCATCATGTAGACTATACCTGCACAGCCTACACACACTGTATACGCGAGCTGTTGGCTGGAGTGCCCGTGCCAAGACCAGAGTAGGCACATTGCTATTTAACGCAACAGTAGTTGTGACAACTGTCGGTATAGTTGAAAATGCGATGGAAACATATTTAACTTTAATCATTTAAGTCATTTTGGTGGAGACACACCACTGGTGGGAAAATTCAAATTTTGTTTATGCGGATTCTAGAGTATTCGCATGAAAATCTGTTGCCAATTGGATGGAAACCTAGCTAGTGACTGACATTACAAGGGAAAACCGACCGATGCCCAACCAAATTTCAACATTTCACGTAACTATAAATCTCCACCACACATTTCATGATATGCTTACTACTGCTTGCTAAATCCATTTTGCAACTATACAAATAATGTTTCTCTGCAGGACAAGGATTGTCCTGATTTTCAAGAATGCCTGAATTGCTTTACCTTGCTTTTCTGGTTGGCTGGCAAGTTTCACTATCCAATTATTTCAGATCTACAGGAGTGCAAGTTTCACCATGGCACGGACCGTGGCGATATGTTGGTTAATGAAAATAAGGCTATTAGAATATGGCAAATATTAGTCAATTATTGCATTCTATCCATGCTGGAAATATGCACATTTCCCACCAGTGTTGTGTTTCCACCAAACGGACTTGTTGCAGATACAAATCAATGCATGAGGACGTAGTGCACACAAAAAGTACTTTTTCGCTTAAGTTTATATGTACCGAATAAAAATCTAATGTTCAATGTGTTTCCATCGCATTTTCAATTCTACCGATAGTTTTGTCACAAAAACTGTTGCATTAAATAGCAAATGTGCCTACTCTGGTCATTTAGCCAACAGCTGGCAGATACAGTGTGGGTAGGCTCCACAGGTAGGCTAGTCTACATGATAAGATTATGGAAAAGAGCGAGAATGTTTCAATTTGTCAAAACGGCAGTCAAGCATCGATCATCATGTCACCAGAATAAGACCCTTGATATTTATTGGAAAGGAGCATCAAGCTCATACCATGCAATTTCACCACAATGTGAAGTTCATCATAATTTATTTCATCTGTAGCCTAATTTAAACTGTATGGTTTCCTGAGTCATAGTGGGAGGACCACACACCATGTCATCGCGTGACTCCAAATGTACTTCCATATGATGGTTATTAGGGCTATATCAATATTTGCCCATAAAGGCATTTCCACCGCCATTTCTCGCATAATTAATTTTACCAACACAAAAAGATCCCATGTCAAACGAACAAATTATCTGCCAGCATTTATAAAATTGTACCGAAACTTCCTGTTTCCATCACAGCTGTCATTATTATTTTTTTTAATATGGTATGACTTATAGACACAAGATAGTTAATGGAAACATAGCTACTGAATGTGGCTGTAAAATCTCTCATGCCATCATCCCATCATGTCACCATGCATGTGACCTCAAATATACCCACCTATCACCAAGCCATGTTGTTCTTAAAGTTGTGTGTAGCTCAAAGATAAATTCGTGAAATGTTTCTTTGTGGGATTTAAAAAAAAATAGATTATAAACATTTTGTAACTTTTCAGTGTTTTGAATGAAGTGGAATGTCAAAGTCACTTTTTATTCTCCTGACCTTTTCATACTGACTGAAAAAGAGTGCCAGTGCTTTTGAGAATACTTTTCTTTGAATGTCTTTCAAACTGAATCATGACTGCCCCTATTCTCAGTTTTCTATTACTTCTAGGCCTGTGCAGTTTTCTTTAAAAAATACATAATGAAACCATCTTTGAAAGCAGCCAATTACAATACTAATGTCACCTCCTGCTGCTGCACACAAAGAGATTGGTTTGGGCATTTGAGAATGAATAGTATGCTGCAAATTAAAAGAATGAGCTGACGCACACCCAAAAGTGTTTGTAGAGGTGCTGACTAATGGAAGGTAAACTGTGTTAAAAAATCGAATAAAAACAAAGAATAAAATAATAAAATAAATTCATGAAACATCCAGCAAAACACCACATCCACAGTGGAGAGCTGTTTGGAATCAGGAAAAATCACAAAAAAGAGTGTGACTTTCTATGTGTGCAATTTCCGAAGATACCTACTTTTTAAACAGTCCTTAAATTACACAAGCGTCTCCTCCCCCATGTAGATGTTCTGCGTTCACATGCTAGTCGGAACTGTCACGCCCTGACTCTGGGGACTCGTATTTGTTGAGTCAGGGTGTGTATTTTCTGTGGGGTATGTTCTATGTTGCATTTTCTATGTTTAGATCTAGATCGTGTAGATCTATGTTGGCCGGTGTGGTTCCCAATCAGAGGCAGCTGTAGCTCATTGTCTCTGATTGGGGACCATACTTAGGTAGCCTATTGGCACTAGTGGGTTGTGGGATCTTGTTCCGTGTTAGGTATGTTTGTTTTGTGTACCTTGGACTTCACGTTTCGTTTGTTGTTTTGTCATTGTGTTTATTCGGAAAAATAAACATGTACGCATATCACGCTGCGCCTTGGTCCGTCCCGTTCATCCACGAACGTGACAGAAGATCCCACCAAACAAGGACCAAGCAGCGTGTTCAGGAGCAAACGGCGGGAATTCAACAGGAGGTTACATTAGTAGATGTCCTCCTCGGTTGGGGGAGAATTACGGAGGAGGAGGCCGTCCGTTACCGGAAGGCGATGAAGGAGGATGCCCAGGTAGGAGAGGAGAAACGGCGCCAACAGTGCCGACGACGGACACCCGAGAGGCAACCCCAATAATTTTTTTGGGGGGCACACGGTGTGGACGACGAGGCAGCAGGAGGCCGTTAAAGGGCGGATCTGCAGGTTAGGAGAGGAGGCCACCATGTTACGGGGGCTATTGGTTCAGAGGGAGCAGGAGTTATTCGGTCAGAGAGAGGTGCTACAGGAGGCTAAAAGGGGAGAAGGAAAGTGTAGAGGCACGGCAAGAGGAGCTGGTTAGGCAGCAGAAGGAGCGGGGGTTTATAAAGGAACCCAGTCCCGCTTCTCGCACCAAGCCAGTGGTGTCTGTCACCGGTCCGGCCTGTTCCTGCTCCCCGCACCAAGCCAGTGGTGCGCGTCGCCAGCCCGGTCCGGCCTGTTCCTGCCCCTCGCACTAACCCAGTGGTGCGCATCGCCAGCCCGGCCTGGCCTGTTCCTGTCCCTCGCACCAAGCCAGTGGTGTGCGTCGCCAACCTGGTCCGGCCTGTTCCTGCCCCTCGCACCAAGCCAGTGGTGCGCGTCGCCAGCCCGGTCCGGCCTGTTCCTGTCCCTCGCACCAAGCCAGTGGTGCGCGTCGCCAGCCCGGCCCGGCCTGTTTCTGTCCCTCGCACCAAGCCAGTGGTGCGCGTCGCCAGGAGAGGAGGCCACCATGTTACGGGGGCTATTGGTTCAGAGGGAGCAGGAGTTATTCGGTCAGAGAGAGGTGCTACAGGAGGCTAAAAGGGGAGAAGGAAAGTGTAGAGGCACGGCGAGAGGAGCTGGTTAGGCAGCAGAAGGAGCGGGGGTTTATAAAGGAACTCAGTCCCGCTTCTCGCACCAAGCCAGTGGTGTGTGTCACCGGTCCGGCCCGTTCCTGCTCCCCGCACCAAGCCAGTGATGCGCGTCGCCAGCCCAGTCCGGCCTGTTCCTGCCCCTCGCACCAACCCAGTGGTGCGCGTCGCCAGCCCGGCCCGGCCTGTTCCTGCCCCTCGCACCAAGCCAGTGGTGTGCGTCGCCAGCCTGGTCCGGCCTGTTCCTGCCCCTCGCACCAAGCCAGTGGTGCGCGTCGCCAGCCCGGCCCGGCCTGTTTCTGCCCCTCGCACCAAGCCAATGGTGCGCGTCGCCAGCCCGGCCCGGCCTGTTTCTGCCCCTCGCACCAAGCCAGTGGTGCGCGTCGCCAGCCCGGCCCGGCCTGTTTCTGTCCCTCGCACCAAGCCAGTGGTGCGCGTCGCCAGTCCGGTACGGCCCGTTCCTGCTTCCCGCACCAAGCCAGTGGTGCGCGTCGCCAGCCCGGCCTGTTCCTGCCCCTCGCACCAAGCCAGTGGTGCGCGTCGCCAGCCCGGTCCAGCCTGTTCCTGTTCCTCGCACCAAGCCAGTGGTGCGCTTCGCCAGCCCGGCCCGGCCTGTTCCTGTCCCTCGCACCAAGCCAGTGTTGCGCGTCGCCAGCCCGGCCTGTTCCTGCCCCTCGCACCAAGCCAGTGGTGCGCGTCGCCAGCCCGGCCCGGCCTGTTCCTGCCCCTCGCACCAAGCCAGTGGTGCGCGTCGCCAGCCCGGCCCGGCCTGTTTCTGCCCCTCGCACCAAGCCAGTGGTGCGCGTCGCCAGTCCGGTACGGCCCGTTCCTGCTTCCCGCACCAAGCCAGTGGTGCGCGTCGCCAGCCCGGCCCGGCCTGTTCCTGCCCCTCGCACCAAGCCAGTGGTGCGCGTCGCCAGCCCGGCCCGGCCCGTTCCTGCTCCCCGCACCAAACCAGTGGTGTGTGTGTCCAGTCCGGCACGGCCTGTACATGTTCCACCGGTGCCTGGTCCGGCACCAGTCAGCTGCTCCACTCCGGAGCCAGAACAGTCCGCTCCACCGGTGCCCAGTTCAGCTCCGGTCAGCTGCTCTACTCCAGAGCCAGAGCAATCCGCTTCACCGGGGTCCAGTCCAGCTCCGGTCAGCGGCTCCACTCCGGAGCCAGAGCAGTCCGCTCCACCGGTGCCTGATCCAGCTCCGGTCAGCTGTTCCACGCCGGAGCCAGAGCAATCCGCTTCACCGGGGTCCAGTCCAGCTCCGGTCAGCGGCTCCACTCCGGAGCCAGAGCAGTCCGCTCCACCGGTGCACAGTCCAGCTCCGGTCATCGGCTTCAGTCCGGAGCCTGTGCAGTCCGCACCACCGGTGCCCGATCCAACTCCGGTCAGCGGCTCCAGTCCAGACCCAGTTGTCAGCCCCTCTCCAGGTTCTGGGTCTCCCACACCAGGGTCCAGACAGGGCTTGGTACCTCGTGGGAGGAAGGAGAGGGGAAGCAGCGCGCCGAGGTCCAGACCAGACCAGGGGCGCAACAGGGA
Organism: Coregonus clupeaformis; assembly: GCF_020615455.1. Lineage (NCBI taxonomy): Eukaryota > Metazoa > Chordata > Actinopteri > Salmoniformes > Salmonidae > Coregonus > Coregonus clupeaformis. The sequence continues at coordinate 22,708,921 of NC_059199.1, read as the reverse complement.
GGCGGAGAGTAAGTGGTCGTCACGCCCTGAGCCGGATCCGCCTCCGAGGCGGAATGCCCACCCGGCCCCTACCCTGTTATGTTTATGTTGTGTGGTCGGAGTCCACACCTTTGGGGGGGGGGGTGGTACTGTCACGCCCTGACTCTGGGGACTCGTATTTGTTGAGTCAGGGTGTGTATTTTCTGTGGGGTATGTTCTATGTTGCATTTTCTATGTTTAGATCTAGATCATGTAGATCTATGTTGGCCGGTGTGGTTCCCAATCAGAGGCAGCCGTAGCTTGTTGTCTCTGATTGGGGACCATACTTAGGTAGCCTATTGGCACTAGTGGGTTGTGGGATCTTGTTCCGTGTTAGGTATGTTTGTTTTGTGTACCTTGGACTTCACGTTTCGTTTGTTGTTTTGTCATTGTGTTTATTCGGAAAAATAAACATGTACGCATATCACGCTGTGCCTTGGTCCGTCCCGTCTGTAAACGATCGTGACAGGAACTAGGAACCTCAGAGTTAAAATGAACGTAAATGATTTGTGTAGAGCTTCCTATTGGTTGATTTTGCTACTTCTCAAGTTGGAAACTCGGGATCATCTTTCAACAGTGAGTTAGTCGAAAATGTCAGCGTTTCCTAGTTCCGACTAGCACGTGAACACAGCTTTATGTCGTAAATACCAGTTACATGCATTCACATGCTTTGAACTCGTTGAGAAATGCAGATTGGCTAATGGCAAACAAGCTGCGTCAACCATAAACTAAAAGTACAGCTATCATGCTTGTAAAAAATATTATAGTCTTCAAAAATCATATTAATAGATTGCTTTTTATTAGGAATGTTTTGTTGTTGTATTTAACTGCTGATGCTGTTATCAAGGTAATTTCCTTAGTAGGTGACGTCAGAGGTCGGCATGTGGGAGAAGTCAGAGCTCAGTGATGATAGATGAGTTTCCTACTAGTAATTACCAGTTGGAGGGGCATTCAAGTGGATTTTTCCCTGTCGTATGTGGTAAATACCAACTTCCCACTTGGTTAAGAATGCAGGGTAAGGGCTCGTTTCTCTGCTCAGATGTTGCCTGCCAGATCTTACAACACCTGGATAGGTATTTTACTTATCAGCTAACCACATCATATGTTATAGCAATATGGTGACCGACTGAACAGTCGATGACGTGGGATTGGTTGATGCAACGTCTGAGCAGGGGAACGCAACCCTATTGTGGCAGGAATCAACTCTGAGACATCTAACATTTCCGAGTTCATGGATCATCACATCAAACCGATGGTTGAGAATCTCCCATTTCATGTCAAAGACACTAGTCACATGATATCATTGGTGGAGGGCCTGGGAAAGTGCCAGAGGGCACCCTATTGGTCACTTTTGATGTGGATAGCTTGTACACCATCATCGCATACACAGGTCTACAAGCGCTACAACACTTCCTCCAGCAGAGAGACCCTACCCTTGCGCCATCCAATTAATGAATCCTGCGATTCACTGAACTGATATTTCGTACTTCGTTTTTGAGTCCGACTTTGTTCTCCAAATTAGGGGTGTGGCCATGGGCTCCTCCTTCACCGCCAACTATGCTAATCTATATGTGGGACAATTTGAGGAAGAGCTCATTTACAAAACAGAGACACCCCTTCCTGTCAAAAATCCTCCTATGGAAGATGTACATCGATGATGGGCATTTCTGACGCCTTCCAGATCTTACAACGCCTGGATAGGTATTTGACGTATCAGCTAACCACATCATATGTTATAGCAATCTGTCAGTTGATGACATAGTCGATGACGTGGCACGCAACCATTGCTTGATGCACACAACGTCTTAGCAGGGGAACGCAACCAATATCTTTGTCCTCTGGGGAGGAAGTCAACAGGAGTTAAATTAGTTCCACACTCTGCTAAATGAGATCTCTGAATATCTCAAATTCACCATGCAGACTGATGAGAGACAAATACGCTTTCTGGACTTATGAATCACTAAAGAGAATGACGCATTGCACACCAACTTGTACACAAAGCCCACAAACCCCAACACCCTGCTTGTGCAGACAGTATGCACCCCCTCCCACTCAAGAATGGTTTACCATATAGCCAGTTGTGTAGGGTTAAACTAATCTGTGGCCAACAGTCTGATTTTGATACCAAGGCTAGACAGACACATTCAAAATGAGAGGCTACAAGGACACAACTCTTGCTGATGCAATAGTGAAAATATCCCAAAGACTAAGAGAGGAACTTCTCAAAACTAAGCCAAAAAAGAAAAACTGAGAAAATTAAAGCTATCCTGAAAAAGCACTGGTACAGTGAGGGAAAAAAGTATTTGATCCCCTGCTGATTTTGTACGTTTCCTACTGACAAAGAAATGATCAGTCTATAATTTTAATGGTAGGTTTAATTGAACAGTGAGAGACAGAATAACAACAAAAAAATCCAGAAAAATGCATGTCAAAAATTGTACACATTGATTTGCATTTTAATTAGGGAAATAAGTATTTGACCCCCTCTCAATCAGAAAGATTTCTGGCTCCCAGGTGTCTTTTATACAGGTAACGAGCTGAGATTAGGAGCACACTCTTAAAGGGAGTGCTCCTAATCTCAGCTTGTTACCTGTATAAAAGACACCTGTCCACAGAAGCAATCAATCAATCAGATTCCAAACTCTCCACCATGGCCAAGACCAAAGAGTTCTCCAAGGATGTCAGGGACAAGATTGTAGACCTACACAAGGCTGGAATGGGCTACAAGACCATCACCAAGCAGCTTGGTGAGAAGGTGTCAACAGTTGGTGCGATTATTCGCAAATGGAAGAAACACAAAAGAACTGTCAATCTCCCTCGGCCTGGGGCTCCATGCAAGATCTCACCTCGTGGAGTTGCAATGATCATGAGAACGGTGAGGAATCAGCCCAGAACTACACGGGAGGATCTTGTCAATGATCTCAAGGCAGCTGGGACCATAGTCACCAAGAAAAAAATTGGTAACACACTACGCCGCGAAGGACTGAAATCCTGCAGCACCCGCAAGGTCCCCCTGCTCAAGAAAGCACATATACAGGGCCGTCTGAAGTTTGCTAATGAACATCTGAATGATTCAGAGGAGAACTGGGTGAAAGTGTTGTGGTCAGATGAGACCAAAATCGAGCTCTTTGGCATCAACTCAACTCGCCGTGTTTGGAGGAGGAGGAATGCTGCCCATGACCCCAAGAACACCATTCCCACCGTCAAACATGGAGGTGGAAACATTATGCTTTGGGGGTGTTTTTCTGCTAAGGGGCAGGACAACTTTACCGCATCAAAGGGACGATGGACGGGGCCATGTACCATCAAATCTTGGGTGAGAACCTCCTTCCCTCAGCCAGGGCATTGAAAATGGGTCGTGGATGGGTATTCTAGCATGACAATGACCCAAAACACACGGCCAAGGCAACAAAGGAGTGGCTCAAGAAGAAGCACATTAAGGTCCTGGAGTGGCCTAGCCAGTCTCCAGACCTAATTCCATAGAAAATCTGTGGAGGGAGCTGAAGGTTCGAGTTGCCAAACGTCAGCCTCAAAACCTTAATGACTTGGAGAAGATCTGCAAAGAGGAGTAGAACAAAATCCCTCCTGAGATGTGTGCAAACTTGGTGGCCAATACAAGAAACGTCTGACCTCTGTGATTGCCAACAAGGGTTTTGCCACCAAGTACTAAGTCATGTTTTGCAGAGGGGTTAAATACTTATTTCCCTCATTAAAATGCAAATCAATTTATAACATTTTTGACATGCGTTTTTCTGGTTTTTGTTGTTGTTATTCTGTCTCTCACTGTTCAAATAAACCTACCATTAAAATTATAGACTGATCATGTCTTTGTCAGTGGGCAAACGTACAAAATCAGCAGGGGATCAAATACTTTTTTCCCTCACTGTATATTCTGCAATCAGACCAAAAAATTGCGCACTTTTTCCAGGAACCCCCCTTGGTGGTGTACAAACGTGGTGACATCATTGGGGCCAGCCTAGTGAGATCAGACCTTCCCCCTGAGCCCACTCAGACACTCTTGGCACCCATTCCAAATTGAAATGACAAATGTGGTTCATGCGCACAATGCAATTGCGCCACAAAAACATCCTTCTTCAGACACCCACATACAGGCTGTAAAATCCCTGTTAGGTGTGACATCTCATGGAAGACAAAGGGTGTTATCTATCTTATGACCTGTTCGTGCCGGAAAGCTTACATTAGGCAAACGAAAAGACAACTAAAACAACCAATAGCTGAACACCACAGCTCAATCAGGTGTAAGAACACTGACTACCCAGTAGCAGCCCACTTTGTTGAAGCTAACCATCCCATCTCCTCCCTCAAATACATAGGTATTGAGCATGTTACTATACCAAAAAGAGGATGTAACATCAAGACCCTTCTACTACAGAGGAAGGCTTACTGGATCTCCTACAACAACAAAAAAGATTTTTATTCATAATGACTTCAACTCAATGAACATATTTGCCCACAGCTAATTAACTTACACTGCATATCATGTTTCCCATGTTGATGATGCATTTAGTTTGAACCACAAGAATATATGAAATGATATAATGAAACAAAGATTAAATTAAACTAAATGTAACAATAATGATTGATGATAATAACGTAATATATTATACTATATCTAATAAGATTATGTAAATAATTGCCCCATGTATTCAACGTCTTGACATGCTGTAAAGTATCGTTTTTTAACAGTTCCACTTCATCCTTTATTACCTTAACTACTATGACACACCCCTCACTGTGTTCATTGGCTGCACTAATTGCACAGTTTGTCTACATATGCCGGGTTCACGTGCCAGTCGGACTAGGAACTAGGGAATTCTGAAATTTCCGACTTGCTAACTCAGAGGTGTCAAACTCATTCCATGGAGGGCCTAGTGTCTGCTGGGTTTTCCTTTCAATTAAGACCTAGACAAGGTGAGTGGAGTTCCTTACTAATTAGTGACCTTAATTCATCAATCAAGTATAAGGGAGGAGTGAAAACCTGCAGACACTCGGCCCTCCGTGGAAAGAGTTTGACACGTGTGTTAAGTGGTTGAACGCGTCACTTGTATGACTAGTTAGCAAGTTGGACATTTCAAAGTTTTCTAGTTCCGGCTAGCACGTGAACCCGGTAATAACCTGGTTCAAACATTTACCATGTAACCCTGAGGAAGGCGCTGAGTGCCGAAACGTAGGTTGTGAATTCAATCGTTTGGAGCATATTTAGAGTGTGTGATTTTCTTAATTTTTATATGCTTAAAAATACCCCCCAAAAGAAAAAAGTAGACCCAACCCATAGAGCTAGATAGAGGACTCTAGTGTCCAAAAGCTTGTGTTAACATGGCAGCGCCATTGAGAACTTGTATCATTTTGAAGTAGTCAACTGGGTGGGACTACTGAGGTATATATGAACTGTAGACAGCGTCCAATATGGACGCCGGTTGTTTTCAATGTAATCTACTCACGGTTGCATAGGCCTACGCCATTTCGTAGGGTTTGCCATCTTTCTAGATCCGGTTTTACTGGGATTACTACGTCTGCGCACTAGCACTCAGTGCACACGGAGCAGCAAAGATATCATTGCGTCATCCAAAATCATGACAGACATTGGATGAATATAAAATGTTAATATCTTTGGCTGTGAGTGATGGAAAAAATCGGCCTCTGCTACAAATATTTTAATAATTAAATGGATGTTTTGTGCACAAAGGTGATGACTAAAGTGTCTTATTAAGAATTTTCAAATCTGACTTCTCTATGGGGCCGTCTATGGGAATTGTAGTACCGAAGCAAGACTGTAGGGACAGTCAAAAGTGTGCTTCCCATAGAGATAGATAAAGGACTCATTTTTATATCTGTGCTATGATAGCATCTGTGACAGCATAGGCAGAGCTATTGAGGCTACAACCCATAGGAATCCCCACCTATTTGACTACTTTGACTACTTTAAAATGGCGGAAGCATGGTGGAAGCCCTCAACGGCACTGTCCATGCTAAAATGGCCTTTTAGCCACTAGAGGCCTCTGTCATTCTCTATGGTGCTTCCAGACTGGAACCCTGGCCCCTTGGGTGGGACTTCCTAATGGTTAAGGAAGGATCACATAATTCCATCTGGGTCATCATGAGGGATCAACCAGTTAATTATACTCGTGAGCAAACATTCCATAACTGCAGGTGGCAGTAAATCGACAACCTTGGCTTTATACCAGTTAAAACAACACCCTGCAGGTGGCAGTATGCACCCTTTCAGTTTGTTTACCAACTCATACAGTGCCTTCAGAAAGGACAGTATTTATACCCCTTGGCTTATTCCACATTTTGTTGTGTTACAGCCTGAATTCAAAATAGATTAAATATATGTTTTATACAGTGGGGAAAAAAAGTATTTAGTCAGCCACCAATTGTGCAAGTTCTCCCACTTAAACAGATGAGAGAGGCCTGTAATTTTCATCATAGGTACACGTCAACTATGACAGAGAAATTGAGAGAAAAAAAATCCAGAAAATCACATTGTAGTATTTTTTATGAATTTATTTGCAAATTATGGTGGAAAATAAGTATTTGGTCACCTACAAACAAGCAAGATTTCTGGCTCTCACAGACCTGTAACTTCTTCTTTAAGAGGCTCATCTGTCCTCCACTCGTTACCTGTAATAATGGCACCTGTTTTAACTTGTTATCAGTATAAAAGACACCTGTCCAAAACCTCAAACAGTCACACTCCAAACTCCACTATGGCCAAGACCAAAGAGCTGTCAAAGGACACCAGAAACAAAATTGTAGACCTGCACCAGGCTGGGAAGACTGAATATGTCATAGGTAAGCTGCTTGGTTTGAAGAAATCAACTGTGGGAGCAATTATTAGGAAATGGAAGACATACAAGACCACTGATAATCTCCCTCGATCTGGGGCTCCACGCAAGATCTCACCCCGTGGCGTCAAAATGATCACAAGAACGGTGAGCAACACACTACGCCGCCAGGGACTCAAATCCTGCAGTGCCAGACGTGTCCCCCTGCTTAAGCCAGTACATGTCCAGGCCCGTCTGAAGTTTGCTAGAGTGCATTTGGATGATCCAGAAGAGGATTGGGAGAATGTCATATGGTCAGATGAAACCAAAATAGAACTTTTTGGTAAAAACTCAAATCGTCGTGTTTGGAGGACAAAGAATGCTGAGTTGCATCCAAAGAACACCATACCTACTGTGAAGCATGGGGGTGGAAACATCATGCTTTGGGGCTGTTTCTCTGCAAAGGGACCAGGACGACTGATCCGTGTAAAGGAAAGAATGAATGGGGCCATGTATTGTGAGATTTTGAGTGAAAACCTCCTTCCATCAGCAAGGGCATTGAAGATGAAACGTGGCTGGGTCTTTCAGCATGACAATGATCCCAAACACACCACCCGGGCAACGAAGGAGTGGCTTCGTAATAAGCATTTCAAGGTCCTGGAGTGGCCTAGCCAGTCTCCAGATCTCAACCCCATAGAAAATCTTTGGAGGGAGTTGAAAGTCCGTGTTGCCCAGTGACAGCCCTAAAACATCACTGCTCCAGAGGAGATCTGCATGGCGGAATGGGCCAAAATACCAGCAACAGTGTGTGAAAACCTTGTGAAGACTTACAGAAAACGTTTGACCTGTGTCATTGCCAACAAAGGGTATATAACAAAGTATTAAGAAACTTTTGTTATTGACCAAATACTTATTTTCCACCATAATTTGCAAATATATTCATTAAAAATCCTACAATGTGATTTTCTGGAGAAAAAAAATCTCATTTTGTCTGTCATAGTTGACGTGTACCTATGATGAAAATTACAGGCCTCTCTCATCTTTTTAAGTGGGAGAACTTGCACAATTGGTGGCTGACTAAATACTTTTTTTCCCCACTGTACACAAAACCCTATAATGAAATTTATTGAGAATGAAATACTGAAATATTCACACCCCTGACTAAATACTTTGTAGAGGCACCTTTGTCAGTCTTTCTGGTTAAGTCTCTAAGAACTTTCCACACCTGGATTGTGCAACATTTTGCCCATTATTCTTTTCAAAATTCTTCAAGCTCTGTCAAATTTGTTGTCCATCAATACTAGACAATCATTTTCAGGACTTGCTATATATTTGGCCTTGTGTTTTAAGTTATTGTCCTGCTGAAAGGTGAATTCATCACCAAGTGTCTGGTGGAAAGCAGACTGAACCAATTTGTCCTCTAGGATTTTGCCTGTGCTTAGCTCCATTCTGTTTCTTTTTTATCCTGCAAGACTCCCCAGTCCTTAATGATTACAAGCATTACAAGCACCATAGCATGATGCAGCCACCACTATGCTTGAATAATATGGAGAGTGGTACTCAGTAATGTGTTGTATTGGATTTGCAGCAAACTGTTATTATTGTATTCAGGACAAAAACTAAATTGCTTTGCCACATTTTTTGCAGTATTACATGTTTTGGAATATTTTTATTCTGTACAGGCTTCCTAACCACAATGTTGTTGATCCATCCTCAGTTTTCTCCTCTGTAACTGTTTTAAAGTCACCATTGCCTCATGGTGAAATCCCTGAGCGGTTTCCTTCCTCTCCGGCAACTGGGTTAGGAAGGACTCCTGTATCTTTGTAGTGACTGGGTGTGTTGATACTCCATCCAAAGTGTAAATAACTTCACCATGCTCAAAGGGATATTAAGTGACTGCTTTTTATAATGGATACCCATCTACCAATACGTGCCCTTCTTTGCGAGGCATTGGAAAACCTCCCTGGTCTTTGTTGTTAATTCTATGTTTGAAATTCACTGCTCGACTGAGGGACCTTACAGATAAT